>NW_022631012.1:15011311-15161986 GCF_010015895.1 Lontra canadensis | reverse complement strand
TTTTTTTAATCCCCCCCCGCTTTATTCTTCTCCCAGTTTCGGGTCTCTTCTACTTTGGTTAGCATATATTTTCCTATGGTCTTTGCTACCCTTTTAGTATTTTGTTCTCTCATTCATCTATTCTTATGTGGATAAAATGACAAGGTTGAAAACTCACCACAAAACAAAAACAAGAGGCATTACCAATGACTAGGGATCATCAGTTCAGAATGATGATTATCAAGGCAGTAGCTGGGGTTGAAAAAAATATGGAAGATATTAGAGAACCCATTTCTGAAAAAATAAAATCCCTTTCTGGAGAAATAAAAGAACTAAAATCTAACTAAGTTGAAATTTAAAAAGCTATTAATGAGATGCTATAAAAAATGGAGGTTCTTACTGCTAGGATAAATGAGGCAGAAGAGAGAATTAGTGATATAGAAGACCAAATAATGGAGAATAAAGAAGCTAAGCAAAAGGGAGACAAACAACTGCTGGACCACAAGGAGAGAATTTGAGAGATAAGAGATACCATAAGGTGAAACAATATTAGAATAATTGGGATCCCAGAAGAAGAAGAAAGAGAGAGAGGGGCAGAAGGTATATTGGAGCAAATTATAGTAGAGAATTTCCCTAATATGGCAAAGGGAACAAGCATCAAAACTCAGGAGGCACAGAGAACTCCCCTCAAAAAAAAAAAAAAAAAAATAGGTCCACACCCCATCATCTAACAGTAAAACTTACAATTCTCAGGGACAAAGAGAAAATCCTGAAAGCAGCTCAGGACAAGAGGTCTGTAACATAACAATGGAAGAAATATTAGATTGGCAGCAAACCTATTCACAGAGACCTGGCAGGCCGCAAAGGACTGGGATGGTATATTCAGAGCAAAAAACGAGAAAAATATGCAGCCAAGAATACTATATCCAGCTCGGCTGTCACTGAAAATAGAAGAGAGAAAAAGCTTCCAGGACAAACAAAAATTAAAAGAATTTGCCAACACCAAATCAGCCCTACAGGAAATATTGAAAGGGATCCTCTAAGCAAAGAGAGAACCTAAAAGTAACAGACCAGAAAGTAACAGAGACGATATACAGCAACAGTAACCTTACAGGCAACATAATGGCACTAAATTCATATCTGTCAATAGTTATGCTGAATGTAAATGGGCTAAATGCCCCAATAAAAAAAAATGGGGTATCAGAATGGACAAAAAAATAAGACCCATCAATATACTGTCTAGAAGAAACTCATTTTAGACCCAAAGACACCTCCTATTTAAAGTGAGGGGGTGGAAAACAATTTACCATGCTAATGGACATCAAAAGAAAGCTGGGGTGGCAATCCTTATATCAGATCGATTAGATTTTAAGCCAAAGACTATAATAAGAGATGAGGAAGGACACTATTATACTCAAAGGGTCTGTGCTACAAGAAGATCTAACAATTTTAAATATCTATGCCCTTAACATGAGAGCAGCCAGTTACATAAACCAATTAATAACAAAATCAAAGAAACACATTGACAATAATAAAATAATAGTATGGGATTTTAACACCGCCCTCACTGAAATGGACAGATCATCTAAGCAAAAGATCAAGGAAAAAAAGTTTTCAATGACACACTGGACCAGATGGCCATCACAGATATATTCAGAACATTCCTTCCCAAAGCAACAGAATGCACATTCTTCTCTACTGCACATAGAACATTCTCCAGAATAGATTACATCCTGGGTCACAAATCAGGACTCACCCAGTACCAAAAGACTGGGACCATTCCCTGCATATTTTCAGACCACAATGCTCTCAAGCTAGAACTCAATCACAAGAGGAAAGTTAAAAAGAACTCAAATACATGAAGACTAAGGAGTCCTACTAAAGAATGAATGGGTCAACCAGGAAATAAAAGAATTGAAAAAATTCATGGAAACAAATGAAAATGAAATCACAACTGTTCAAAATCTGTGGGACACAGCAAAGGTGGTCCTGAGAGGAAAGTATATAGCAATACAAGCCTTTCTTAAGAAACAAGAAAGGTCTCAAAAGTATACAACCTAACCCTACACCTAAAGGAGCTAAAGAAAGAATGGTAAAGAAAGCCTAAACCCAGCAAAAGAAGAGAAATAATAAAGATCAGAGCAGAAATCAATGAAATAGAAACCAAAAGAACAGGAGAACAAATCAATGAAACTAGAGGTTGGTTCTTTGAAAGAATAAACAAGATCGATAAACCCCTGGCCAGACATATCAAAAAGAAAGAGGAAGGACCCAAATAAATAAAATCATGAACGAAAGAGGAGAGATCACAATCAACACCAAAGAAATACAATTATAAGAACATATTATGAGCAACTATACACCAGCAAATTTGACAATCTGGAAGAAATGGATGCATTCCTAGAGACATATAAACAACTGAAACTGAACCAGGAAGAAATAGAAAACCTGAACAGACCCATAACCAGTAAGGAGATTGAAACAGTCATAAAAATCTCCCCAAAACACAAGAGCCCAGGGCCAGACAGCTTTTCAGGGCAATTCTACCAAACGTTTAAAGAAGAATTAATACCTATTTTCCTGAAACTATTCCAAAAAATAGAAATGGAAAGAAAACTTCCAAACTCATTTTATGAGGCCAGCATTACCTTGATCCCAAAACAAAGATCCCAGACAAAGACCCCATCAAAAAAGAGAATTACAGACCAATATCCTTGATGAATACAAATGCGAAAATTCTCATCAAAATACTAGCCGACAGGATCCAACAGTACATTAAAAGAATCATTCACCACAACCAAGTGGGATTTATTCCAGGACTGCAGGTTGGTTCAACATCTGCAAATCAATCAATGTGATATAATACATTAATAAAAGGAAGAACAAGAACCATATGATACTCTCAACAGATGCTGAAAAAGCATTTGACAAAGTACAGCATCCTTTCTTGATCAAAACTCTTCTAAGTGTAGGGATAGAAGGTACATACCACAATATCATCAGAGCCATCTATGAAAAACCCATAGCCAATATTATTCTCAATGGGGAAAAACTGAGAGCTTTTCCCCTAAGGTCAGGAATATGGCAGGGTTGTGCACTATCACCACAGGTATTCAACATAGTGCTAGAAGTCCTAGCCTCGGCAATTAGACAACAAAAAGAAATTAAAGGCATCTGAATCAGCAAAGAAGTTAAACTCTCACTCTTTGTGATGATCTACTACTTTATGTGGAAAACCCGAAAGACTCCACTCCAAAACTGCTAGAACTCATACAGGAATTTAGTAAAGTGTCAGAATATAAAATCAATGCACAGAAATCAGTTGCATTTCTATACACCAACAAGACAAAGAAAGAGAAATTAAGGAGTCAATCCCATTTACAATTGCACCCAAAACCATAAGACACCTAGGAATAAACCTAACCAAAGAGGAAAAGAATCTGTACTGAGAAAACTGTAAAGTACTCAGGAAGGAAACTGAGGAAGACACAAAGAAATGGAAAAACGTTCCATGCTATGGATTGGAAGAACAAATATTGTGAAAATGTCTACATTACCAAAAGCAATCTACACATTTAACACAATCCCTATCAAAATACCATCAACTTTTTTCAAAGAAATGGAACAAGTAATCCTAAAATTTATATGGAACCAGAAAAGACCCTTAATAGCCAGAGGAATATTTAAAAAGAAAGCCAAAGTGGGTGGCATCACAATTCCAGACTTCAAGTTCTATTACAAAGCTGTAATCCTTAAGATAGTATGGTACTGGCACAAAAACAGACACATTAATCAATGAAACAAGAGTAGAAATCCCAGAAATAGACCCTCAACTCTATGGTCAATTAATCTTTGACAAAGCAGGAAAGAATGTCCATTGGGAAGAAGACAGTCTTTTCGACAAATGTGTTGGGAAAATTGGACAGCCACATGCAAAAGAATGAAACTGGACCATTTTCTTACACCACACACAAAAATAGACTCAAAATGGATGAAAGACCTCAATGTGAGGCAGGAATCCAACAAAATCCTTGAGGAGCACACAGGCAGCAACCTCTTCGACCTCAGCCTCAGCTTCTTCCTAACAACATCGCCATAGGCAAGAGAAGCAAGGGCAAAAATGAACTATTGAGACTCCATCAAGATCAAAATCTTTTGCACAGCAAAGAAAACAGTCAATAAAACTAAAAGACAACTGACAGAATGGGAGAAGATATTCACAAATGACATATCAGATCAAGGGCTAGTGTCCAAAATCTATAAAGAACTTATCAAACTTAACACCCAAAGAATAAATAATCCAATCAAGAAATGAGCAGAAGACATGAACAGACATTTCAGCAAAGAAGACATCCAAATGGCCAACAGACAGATGAAAAAGTGCTCAACATCACTCAGCATCAGGGAAATACAAATCAAAACCACAATGAGATACCACCTCACACCACTCAGAATGGCTAAATTAGCAAGTCAGGAAACAACAGATGTTGGCAAGGATGTAGAGAAAAGGGAACCTTCCTACACTGGTGGTGGGAATGCAAGTTGGAGCAGCCACTCTGGAAAACAGTATGAAGTTTCCTCAAAAAGTTGAAAATAGAGCTACCCCATGATACAGCAATCGCACTATTGGGTATTTACCCTAAAGATACAAATGTAATGATCTGAAAGGGCACATGCACCCGAATGTTTATAGCAGCAATGTCCACAATACCCAAACTATGGAAAGAACCTAGATGTCCATCAACAGATGAATGGGTAAAGAAGAGATGGTGTATATATATACATATATATATATATATATACACACACACACACACACACACATATACATATATACACACACACATATATATATATATATACAATGGAATACTATGCAGCCATCAAAAGAAACAAAATCTTGCCGTTTGCAGCAATGTGGATGGAACTAGAGGGTATTATGCTGAGTGAAATAAGTCAGCCCAAGAAAGACAATTATCATATGATCTCTCTGATATGAGGAATTCAAGAGGTAGGGCCGGGGGTTGGGAGGGTAGGGAAGGAAAAAGTGAAACAAGATGGGATCGGAAAGAGACAAACCATAAGAGACCCTTAATCTCACAAAACAAACTGAAGGTTTCTTAGGGGTGGGGTGGTAGGGATAGGGTGTCTGGGTTATGGACATTTTGAAGGGTATGTGCTATGGTGAGTGCTGTGAAATGTGTAAGCCTGACGATTCACAGACCTGTACCCATGGGGCAAATAATACATTATATTTTAATAAAAATAAATTTTTAAAAAGTTGATCTCTGTAACACGAATTTTTTGACATGTTCTTGATTGCTCTATTACTTGATGAGACATTGCTCAGAAACTTAATGGGCATTACAGTGATTGTATGACCTTGCAATAGTAACATAATTGTACTACCTTAGCAATTACCACTGAATTTTATTTTTGTTGCTCTTTCCTCTATGGTTTTGTTTGTTGTATAATAGTTGGGATAGATAGTTAGAAGGACTTCAAATGCCAGTTAACAGATTGGTTTTGAGCATGAGTCTAACATCATTAGAAAATTACTGATTTCACCTAATGACTAAATAGGATGGTCAAAGTGTATTTCATCTTCCAAAGTAAGTATTTACCTCTGGAAAATCATCCAAATGGTTGTTTTAGTGTATGTATGAATGTGCTTTGCCAGTTTTTAAAATACTGCTGCTTTATAGTCTATGCTTTTAGAAATAATGTTTCCCTTTTCAAAATTTCAAAATGATGTGATTTAGGTTAATCTTTACCTTTCAGTCTGTGACTAGGATGAGAGTTCCATGAGCACAGGGACTTTGATCCATTACTTGCTGCAACCCCAGGGCCTAAAACAGTGCATGGAATATAGAAGGCATTCGACTGAACTGTTGATTTGGGGCTATATGATCAGTGTAAATGTAGAGCCTTTAGTATGTTTATTCCTGGGCATACTGCAAGATCCTTTATAAATGTCTATGAAAACTGTGGATTAGAGTTTGCACATGCTTTTAAAGTAATATCAGGAGTTAGACTGCCCTATTTTCAACATTCTTCTGAAATAGCTCTTGTCATTAATAACCATATACTTACATATAGCTTTGGTCCTCATTCTTTTTTTTTTTTTTTAAACAAATTTTATTTATTTATTTGATGGGGTGTACAAGCAGGGGGAGCAAGAGGGGGAGAAGTGGGCTCCTTGCAGAGCCCCTGGATGTAGGCTTGATCCCAGGACCAGGACCATGATCTGAGCCTAAGGAATATGCTTAACTGACTGAGCCACCCACGTGCCCCTTTGGTCCTCATTGTAATCAAATTCATTTCACCCATTGATAGTCAATATCATCCATCTTAAAACTCTCCCCCACCATTCTTTCTTTCTTTTTTTTTTTTTTTTTAATTCTCTCAGGTTCTCCTCCTGCTTTTGCAAATTCTTGGCAGATGCCTTTTCTAAAGGTCCTTGTAGGGGAAATTTCTATGTATTTATTCTTTTATATATTCTTCCCTCTTATTATAAGCTTTATCTAAAGCACCTTATTAAGTCTCATATTTTCAAGTGTCATCTCTATATTCCTGATTCTTCAATCAATACTTCAAGTCATTTCTTTCTTAAATTACAAACTAATACTTTTATGCTAACGTTCTGCATGGACCTCAAACTTTAAGTTTAAAATAAACTCATTCTCTTCCTCCCCAAACATATTCTCACTCCTTTATTTCTTATGTTAAATTTTTGTAAATGAGTTGAGCTTGAGTGAAAACTTCTTTGGTGTGTTGGGATGGATGACAGAAAAGGGATGCATCTGATGTCCGCTGTGGCGTCAAAGAAAAAAAAATTCCCAGTGAGTTATGTTAACTTTCTCTTTAAGTTTTAAAATTTTAAATTTTGAACATTTTATGTGCTAATATTGGGAAATCTGGGGTAAGTGGCAGAGTGACTCATGGGATCTCACTTCAAAGACAAACATAGTGAAAGGAAGTAAATGTAATAGCAAATAATCCACTGGCAGCACCGAAACAACAGAAACGGCACATGTGAGAAACATATCTTTAAAATCTGGCACCTCAGTGTAAAAGAGGAGGATGGTGTCAGTCAAGATAAACCAGGTTTTTGTCAGAGGAGCCCCTAAATTTAAAAAATGTTCATTACTCACTCACATGGTCTGTTCTAAATGAGCTGACTCCCTAGGGCTGCTCTTCTCTACAGGAGAGCGCATTCTCACTGCTTCCATCCTCTAAACCTATGTATCAACACATACTCTCTTACTTGCTGCAGCAGGGAAGGGAGGGACTAGGTAATTAAGAACCAGCAATTAAACACTTCCACTTGGAAGCGGCATACACTATTTCTGCTAATGTTTCACTGGTCATATTAAGGCATTTGGCCCTACCTGCCCACAAAGAAATGGGAAATACAATGTACCCATGTGCTCAGAAGTAGAGACTAGTTGGATACAGTGAACTGTAGTGATATGTGCCACAATAAATTTCCAGGGAAGAAAGCACAATTCTACTTCTGCTTCTCCAAACACATTCTCGAAGGGGAAGGAAGCATCTGGGGGGGCGGGGGGGTGAAAGGGGAAGGGAAAATACCAAACTCAGCAAAGCTCAATAACATTCCCACAATATTGGTTCTGGAATACATGCTTCACCTTCCACCATGCTGAAGTAATAAATGAGGAAAAATATAAGATCTCACCTTGTCCTCTCCACCTAAAAGGCAGATGAGGGAATGAGAAATAATACTGTTCCAGAACTATCAGAAAGACAAATAAGAAAAGAAATATTATTATAAAAATTGCTTAAGATGGTGGCCTGGAGAGAAAAAGCAGATAAAGTACCAAAGAGGACATAATACCCACAGAGCAGGAAGTTCCCTGGTTAAATTCTGTAAGATTTGCCCACCATTTCTAACCTTTATCTGGAAGAGGAGTGGGAGACTGTTCTGGGCAGAAACTAGTATTAAGGATGGAAAAATGGCCTATGAGAATTTGTTCCAGTTAGATATTAGGTAGTAATAATGTCAAGCACATGGAACTGGCCTGATGGGGGGGCTGGAGGAGAATTATTTTGTCTCCTTTTAACAGTGCCTCTTCCCAAACCCTCCAGATCTGATTACAACAAGGCAACAGATCCACCCAGAATTAGAACAATTTTATGGCAATAAATTTCATAACTCACACAAAAGGGGGGAAACATCCTTGAAAAATGCCAGCTAAAAGACAAATAAGAAATTAGCCCTGTATCTTTTGAAGAAATTGAATGCACTATAAATTTTTTTGAATCTTACAAAGAAAATTTTAAAATTAGCTGATGCCAACAATAAGTTCTATTATGTACTTAAGAAACAGTATCAGTTTTAGACAAATTCTTTCCGAAAATGGAGATGAAGAAAATGCCTCCTAAATTGTTTCATGAGGTAAGCATAATATAAAAATTTAATGAAGGCATTGCAAAACAAAAGAATTCATAGGTCAATATCCTTCATGAACATAGATCCAAAAAGTACTTAACAAAATATTAGCAAATTAAATCCAGCAATATACAATCAGAGCATGATTGAGTAGGGTTTATCCTACAAATGTCAGGTAGGTTTAATGCATGAAAACATATTAAGGGGATAAAGGAGAAAAGCTCTATGATCATGTCAGTAGAAAGAGAAGAGCATTTGACAAAATTCAACACCTGTCCATTAAGAACAAATAAACACACAAAACTAAGTATTAACTAGGAATAAAAAAGAATTCCCTCAACTTGGTAAAGGTCATCTTCAATGAAATCTATGATTATCATCACACTTAATGGTTAAATAATTTACACTTTCTCCTAAAATTGTGAATAAGTCGAGAATGGGAGAGAAATGGGTAAACTGTTTCTACTCTAAGGTTACCACCTTAGAATATTATTGTTTATATAGAAAGTCAGTTGTATTTCTATAAACCAGCAGCAAATGATTGAAAGATGAAACAAAATCCATTTGTAATAATGTCAACAATATGAAATAGGAATGCATTTAACAGAAGATATTCAAGACCTTCTACACTAAAAGCTATTAAATATCAGTGATGGAATTTAAAGACAACTCCAAAAAAAATGGAAATATGTACTATGTTCCTTGTTTGGCAGATCAATATTTTTCAGATTTAGATCACTGAATAGCATTGTGCCAAAGTTAATTTCCTGGTTTTGGTCATTGGTATTATGGTGATGTAGAATGTTCACTTTAGGAGAAGCTCGTTTGAAAGATGTATGAAAACTCTAAAATTTTGCCTGTAATGTTAAAAGCATTTAAAAATTTAAAAAATGAAATATCTATTATCTCAAAATTGATCTATAGATTCAGTATTTTCTAATCATAATGCTATTAGAGATTTTTGTAGGAATTAACAAGCTGATTCAAAAATTTACATGAAGTGCAAAGGACTTATGATGTCTAAGTAATCCTGACAAACGGAACAGAGCTGAGAATTTACACATCTGATTTCAAGGCTGGTTGTGATTCTACAGGAATCAACACAGAATGACACTGCCATAAGGATAGACAAATAGATAAATGGAGAAGAGAGCCCAGAAATAAATCCACATTTATCAGTTGTTTTTTGATAAAGGTAACAAAGAAATCCAAAAGAGAAAAACATTTTTAGCAAATAGTGCTGAAATAACTAGTTACTAATACAGAAAAAAAGAACCTCAAACCCCTAACTTATATCATACACAAAAATAAATTTGAGATAGACAAAGATTGAAACATAAAAGCTAAAACCATAAAACTTTTCAAGGAAACCATAAGAAGAAAGCTTCATGACTTGGAGGTAGGCAAAGATTTCTTAGATAGTGAAAAACAATAAACATAAAAAGAAATAATTGCTAATTTAGACCTTACCAACCTTAAAAAACCTTCTCATTATATGAAATAATCAGTGTACAGACTGTGAGAAAATAATTCACAAAATATGTATCTGACAAAAAATAGTTATCGAGGAAATAGAAAGAAGTTCTACAAAACAAAAGAGACAGCCCAGTGATAAATGGGAAAAACCTTTGAACAGTTATACAAATTAGCCAATCAGCCCTTGAAAAAATGCTGTACTTTTGTTACCGAGAGTTTCTTTCTAAACTACAATAACATAGCAATACACACTATGCCCAGGATGGCTAAAATTGAAGAGAGTGAAAATTCCAGATATAGTTAGGATAGAGAGAAATTGAAACTCATATATTAAAGATGACAATGCCACACCATTTTGGAGAAAAAAAACCTGGAAATTTCTTATAAAATTAAACATACCCATAGCTGATGACCAGCAGTTCAATTCCAGCATTTACTCTAGGGAAATGAAAACATTAACAAAAACTTGTATAAGAATATTTATTGCAGCTTTATTCATAATTGTTTAAAACTGTAGAGAGTGCAGGTGACCACCAATAAGAGAATGAGTAACCACTACTATGGTATATTCATACAGTAGATTATTACTCAGCAGGAAAGAAAAAAAAAAAAGAAGAGCAGTACTACACACAAAACATGGATAAATCTCAAAAATGCAATGCTGAGTAAAGGAAAATGTGTACCAATGAGCATTCTGTCATATAAATCCAACTATATGTAATTCTAAAACTGCAAAATCTACTCGGAGGAAAAATTCAAACAATCTTTCCCATTGGGAGTTTAACAGCAGAAATTAGGAGACACATGAGAGACCTTTCTAGGGAGATGGCAATATTATGCTTTTGTTTGCTTTTTAATAATCTCTACACCCAACATGGGGCTTGAACTCACAACCCAGAGATGAAGAGTCACAGGCTCTTCTACCTGAACCAGACAAGGCGTCCCCAGTATTAGGTTTTGCTAGTGGTTTAGGTTATACAGAATTATTTATTTACCAAAATTTATAGTATATTTACATAAGATTTAGGTATTTTGTTGAATGTACATTTTATATGATGAGAAAAACTGTAATTATTGAATTCTCGTTAATGATATGCACAATGAAATATTTAGGAAAAACTGATCTAGTGTCTGTAATTTAACCTGAAATGCATATTTTGAAATAAGATAGATTACTGAAGGGGTAATGAAGAGAAAGATGAGTACACAATAAAGCAAATATAATAATCTGTCATTAATTGCATCTACGAGGTGAGTACGTGGGTGTTTACTGTAAAGTTCTTTTCAATGCTGCTGCAACTTTAAAATTATTCTTTAAAAATTGGGGAATTTAGAAGAATCAACCGTCCTATAGTTGGGTAGTTTGAATAAATGGTGACTCAAAACTATACTCCAATACTGTGAGGCAGTGTAATTTACAAAAACACTCTGACAGAGGGGGAGCACATTAACCAGAGGTTCTGAGCGGCCACTGAAAAGTTCCATCAATGAACAGCAATGATCATTATCTAGATAAGGAATATCAAGACACAGTTCAAAGTGAGGTCCTGGCAAATGTCTCTTCCTTACCCCTCTTCCTCCTCTTCCTTCACTTCCTACTTACACTTGCAAGTAAACCTTCCCTCCCCCGTCCCTGTACCCCCATTCAGGCCAAAGAGACAAGTCAGGATGGGAATGTTAATCTATTTGCTAGGACCAGAGTATTTGGTGTGGGGCGCGTGGGGGGAATGGATCCTGATGCCAGCACCTTTTTGTCAGCATGTGTGATCATTAAAAATATCAGGTTAAGAGGGATGCCTTGGTGGCTCAATCGTTTGAGTGTCTGCCTTTGGCTCAGGTCATGATCCCATTGAGCCCTGTGTGGGGCTCCCCACTCAGCAGAGAGCTTGCTTCTCCCTCTGCCCCTCACCCAGCTTGTTGCTCTCTTTCTTTCTCTGTCAAATTAATAAATAAAATCTTTTTTAAAAAATATCATGTTTAAAAAGTAGGTTATGATTCACAGACCTGTACCCCTGGGGCAAATATTACATTATATGTTAATTTAAAAAAAATTAGGTTATGATGGTTCCCCAGAGTTAAAAGATCCAGAGTGACAGGGAAGGAGAATTTCTCTTTGACAGCCAGTTTACCTTCCCACCTGACATTTACTCACTGTCCACCTTACTAATAAAACTTACTTTCCTGATCGAGTTAAAAGTTTATTCCCAAGGACTTTGTAAATTACTGTTGCTAGTGCTAATGTATCTACCTTGCCTAAACTATTTAATACAATTCAAAGGCTATAGGTAAAAAAAAAAAAAAAACCAGAGACTTGGGTCTGAATAGACAAGATTTTTGTTTGTTTGTGGTTTTACAATTAAATTATATATATATGGTGACCTATTCAGTTTGTGGATCAGACTAGGGTTCAGAAAGATAAGAGGAAAATTTCAAATTTGCCACTGCTGCACATATCCTAAATTTTTAAAAATTATGTATATCTATCTATCTATATCAAGATTTCCTCACTATTGAGCAATTAACACAGGAAGAATTGTAATGGAAGCTCATAAAAAGTTGCCCTGAGAATGAAGATAATGAAGTTCTAGCACTGATCAACCATAGATCTTCTACAAATCACTGAATTCCTTGAAGTCTCTGATTTTCTGAGGCCTTGATCACTTTTGGTACACATGGAATCAGGTTAATGCTCAAGAGTGTGGGAATCAAAGGTCAAAGTTTTTTATAGAGATGTTCCAACTAGAAATTTGAATTGTTGTACAGAAAAAGTAAATAAGTAAACCAGTGGTCTCTTTAGAATAATAACAATGCTATAATGTACAATGGTATATTAACAGTATGACCGATCAAGCAATGAAACAAACAGGAGCCATATGAAAGTGAAGAGTATGAGAACAACTTTTTTTCATTGCCCAAATTCCTTTGCCCCAGATAAAGTGGATTTGTTTAATCCATTGGATACTAGTCACCTAATTTAATAACTTATTGTTGAATGGTCAGGCTTGATTTTTAGCTTAGAGACCTCCTTATTAGCCTCTTACTTCAAAAGCTCACCTCAAATTCATCTGAACTGCATGAACGTTTCATTAGGAATCACTGACTTACCCCTTGGGGACTGAGTCTCAAACCCAAGTCTCTGAAGAGTGATCATTTATTTGAGTCACGTCTGCTGGAATTTGTGATTCAACTATGGTTAAGGGAAGCTAAGTGGTCAACCAACATGCTTACCCTCATTAAGTCTTTGAATCAGCATCTTGACTTATTATATAAATTTACTTGAGAAGTTAGACAAATCATAAATGACTTGAATGCTTTCATTGAAAACACTTAGTAGCCTAATTCAGCAATAATTTATGATACATTTTTAGCTAACCATAATATAAACATGAAGGGAAGTAATTCTCTCATACCTTTGGCTTGTTAGAAAGTCATTCTATTTTCTACTCTGTCCCAAACTTGCTGTATTCGATTGATTTATGAAACCTAATCTTTAGGGTGGAAAAAAAAAAAAGAAATATAACACCAGAAGAGGATATACTAGTGGGATTGTGGAACCTTCTTCTGCTTCAAAAAAGAATTCTTGCTGAAGCCTGGTCTAATGTGATGATTAATTTTACAGAGCTGTCCCTGACCGATGTCACTATAGCAATGAAAATAAACTATGAGACTAGGATTCAGCCAGAGGGGAAAAGTTCATTAAGAAATAAAAGTAGGGGCAAAATTGCTCATTAAAGTGGCTAACCAGGGTTGTTTTATGAGAAGATGGGTTTAAAAAAATAATAGAGGGTTGCAATGTATTTTAAAGTGATGAATTCAAATGTGACTCATAAATTCCGCTTTCAATAAAATTCTGTGGAACATAACAGTTTAGTTCCATGGAAAAAAAGGATAGTGGACCCTATTATAATATTTGAAGTATTCTAACATAAAACCTGACTTGCCCACAACTGCAAGAAGTATACCATTAACTTCAGAATTCAGAATTGTCAGAAAGAAGGAAAGAAAGAAAGAGAAAGAGAAAGAGAAAGAAAGAAAGAAAAAGAAAGAAAAGAAAAGAAGAGAAGAGAAAAGAAAAGAAAAGAAAAGAAAAGAAAAGAAAAGAAAAGAAAAGAAAAAAGAAAAGAAAAGGAGCATAATTATTTTCTTAGCCTTGGGTCTGGTCCAAGGAGAAGAAATTCCCACTTATGATGCTTCTATCTAAATCTGAATGCAATGAATATATATATATTTTTTTTTAGAAAACTGGAAAACATTTTTAGCAGCTGCTAGCACTTCAGTGAGCTCTGAAGGAGCTACTTTAAGAATGAGCTGGTCCATTAGAAACTAGTCAACACATGTAAGGGAAGCTGGATGCTTCCCTTAGCTACAGCTCTTTAAAAATAGTGCCATATCTTCCTGTGGTTTTTCCCTCATGCAAAGTCAGATAGGTAAGTACATAGATTGATACAGATATCCAAAATGTATAAGGCTAACTAGCACGTATGGTATGTTAGATACCGTTTTTTAACACTTCCATTATTTTTTCTTATAACTGACTGGCACATTTCAAAATGTGAGTTAAATCTTTGTATCTCATAGTGTCTTTTAACAAGGACAATAATACAGCTAAGTACAGCTACTTTCTGCCAAAATGCAATCTGACATTTGGAAGAGTTTTGTATGGAGAAGCCAGGAGTCTAAGAAATCAGGTATACACAATTATGGTCCAGATTAGCCAATCTAGCCAGTCTAGCCCATTTGGAAATAAATTGATTATTCACTCAAGTATTGATGTTTGCCCATCCTGGGCCTGCCATTGTGCTGGGTGGTAGGAAAGTTTCTGTTCCAGAAGTTTATGATATAGCATAGAAATGGGAGGGGGAAAAAACCATTAAAGAACTGGTAAATATGGGGAAAAAAGAATTGGTAAATAAAGCAATAAAGTACTTTTACAACAGAGACACTGAGTTAGGAAAGAAATTTTGGTATTCCTTAGGACATTTGGGAAAACTTCATGTACAAAGTAAAACTAAAATGGGGCTTTCAATGTTAGCCAGGCTACAAAAGGGAAGAGAAAAATTCAGAAAGCTTTTGGTTTGAAGCCAATTCTGGTCCACAGCAAGAATTTTATTTGTTGAACAAATGTTCAGTGTTAGTGAGCAACTTGGACAAACACAAAAGCAGAGGAGAGAAAACAGTCTAAGTAAAATATATGAAAAAAATATACTCAAAATATGCTTTAATGGGATAAAAGTTAAGCAGCTAATGACAAATTCATAGTGGCTGCCATGTATTAAAGACTTACGTGCAAGCCTAGTATATTGCAAATATCACAAGCACTGCATCGTTTACTGTTTATAAAAACTCTGTGAAGTAGATATTACTACTCATTTTAGAGGTGAGAATATAAAACCTTAAGGAGACTAAGCAACTTGCCCAAGAACACAGCTGAAAGGTGACCAAGCCATAGTCCAAGAGCAGGATGATCTGGGTCCTCTAGGAATAGTGGGCCATAACATGATATACAAGAGAGAAGTCAGGACAGACTAGAGACTGACAGCAGAAAGACTAAGACTGTTCTGGGGCCAAAGGAAAGAGGTTCAACACGATTTGCTTTTTTGAGACGGTTTGGGGAGAGAGGGTTAAGGACCAGATCTAATCCCATTAATAACAGACCTGAGCCTAGGAAAAAATTTATTTTGTCCATTAGCCCATTTTTATTTCACGCACTTCTACTTCTGAGCTATTTCCATTGTTTAATAATAAGTTTTATTGTTTTCTTTGCATTATCTTGCATATTAATTGTATTTATTTTTTCTCAGTTGAGCAGAATGGTAAAAATGACACTGGATTTAAATCAGAAACCCTGGTTGGAAGCTTTGTTGGTCACTGGTTGCCTGTCTGGGTTTATCTTGGGCACGACTCCCTTCCTAAGGCCCCTTCCAGCTTACTACATTATTTCTACATTCCATGCTGACCACAGTTGCCTAATATTAACTGATTGTGCCACTTCTGAATTACTGCCTGGGAAACAGGACTTACTGATTTTATTTCTTTTATTACCCATGACCCCACAGAAAGGCAGATTGGCCAGGAAAAATAAATAAATAATGTGGGCTAGTAAATGCTTTTGGTGCTTATTTACCCTCAATCTTTTGCTCACCCCTCTTTATACTCACAGTCTCAATCCCAATTCCCATCTATTTTGGTTTCAGCTGATTATATTGTTCTTTTATTTAATTTTTCCCTTGCATTTTCCATTCACTTAGAATAGGATCCCACATTAAATGAGGCTCCAGGCTCACTTAAGGATGCATTTTGCAAACTAAATAAAGTAAAATCATCAGTAAATTCCAAATGCTTTATTATGCTCCTGTACATACGTACAAATTCCAGTAAGGCTTTAGTTATGAAAACAATTCTAAGACAAGCATTCCAGATGCAATTAATACTTTTTTTTCTACCCATGCCATTTATTTTAAGTGTATTAGAAGGCTCTAATATATTCAACTTTGGGGGAAAAAATATTTAGAGAGAACTTGGGCAGATAGAAGCCAAACCAGAACTTGTTATAAATTTCTTAGCATATAAAAAATGCTGAAATAAGGATAAACCAGGATCTACCAGAGAAAAAAAGGAGAGTAGTGAGATAAATGGTTTTGTAACTTTCAAGTCACCTGATTCAATGTTCCGTCATCAAAAATTAGGCTATAAGAAAGAGATTTCAACACTTACACTATCAAATTTATTTTGGAAGAAACTCCGGGCTCCAGAACATTAACTAGCTGGTTAACAACAGAACAGAGACCATAACTAGACTTTGAGACTTTCGTTTTACGTGATCGCTAACATTTCACAGATTTGCCTTTTCAATTCAAGAGCAAAATTGTCCAGTCAATGCTTCTTGCTCCTTTCCTGGATTGTTTTATATATTGGACTTCTATTTGCCTCTGTTGCCTTCTAGGGTTTTCAAAATAATATTAGTTCTTATTTAAAGAACTAACTGTATTTTTGACACACTCTGAGAGAGCGGAGAAGGACAGGATTCTCAAAGGTTGGGGAAGGGTCCACTGTCAATATCTCCACTCCTTTGGACCAGCTTCTCTGGGACTCTCAGGAAGATGTTCCTTGTCAGTGGTCAGGACAGCAAGAGCATGAGGGACTGGAATACTCAGCTTCTGCTACTCCTTGGTAAGGAGACTGCTTTTAGAACACCATCGACAGGGATACGATTCTTTCTCTAGACTGTCAGCATCTGTCTTTAGGCCAATGGAGTATTTCTGGATACTCACAGGAATTTATTATGTGCATATTTGTATGGACCTATATGTGTATATATATGTGTATATATGTGTGTCTGTGTGAAATAAATTTTTTAAATACTGTATGTTTTTTCTTTTCCTATATTTTCATGCTCTAAAGTATGAAAATAAAAACAGATCTTAACTCTTACAAGAAAATAATCAACTAAACTAATACACATTCTAGATATTCACAAAAGCAGTATTCACTACCTGTTAGATTTCAAGATTATATCCACTTATATATAAACCTCTCCTCCCCAGATATCTCTCTCTCTCTCTCTCTCTCTCACACACACACACACACCTGTCTAGTTCAATCCTTATAAGCATAGTTCTACTTCCATCTGTTTATACTGGACAAAGAACCAATGGCCTATAATATTCAGCTCGTGTACCTTGGCTCCTCAAATTTCCACCGTAACTGCTCTGAGTGTTTTTTAAGAACAGGGGGGGTGGAATAAAAGTTTAAAAATGTGTTATCCATTCATTCTACAGACAGCAGGGCCTAGAAGAACAGAACACAGCACAAGAATGAAATAAGTTTTGGAGATGGAGCACTGTAGAAAGGGCAGAGATAACTGAGAAACTAGTTTGTTAGCTAACACTGGGCTTGGGTGAGTTTGGGAGGAGAAAATTCTGAAAATGGGAAAGTGGCAGAACTTTGTCCAATCAGATTCATTCACTATATAATTTTTTCTCAAGGAGTTGGCAGATGTATGTCCAATCAAAACTCATTCATTTCATTATTTTTCTTGATTTAGGCATAAATGTAATTTCTAAAAGATACATCCTTAATAGTTTTAGGGGACAGGTTAGGTAACTACTGTATAAAATGTACATTAAAAATAGCATTCATTGAACCTAGACAGTTAACAGCCCTGACTTCCTCAAGTTAAACAAAGTTTGAGTAGATCTAAGCCATCTCTACTGAATCCAAAGATTTTTGTATTGCTACTTGACCTTTCTTTTAACATCTGTTTGTGTGATTAATGTTTCTCCACCCCCTCACCTTCAATCCGTAGGTGTCTCTCGGTCTAAAATGAGTCTCTTAGAGTCAGTATATAGGTGGATCTTGTTTTCTTTTTTTGTTTTGTTTTTGTTTTTTGTAATCCATTCCAACACTCTATGTCTTTTGACAGGAGCATTTAGCTCATTTACATTCAAAGTAATTATTAATACATATGTATCTATTGCTATGTTATTACTTGTTTTGTCAATGTTTCTGGAGATTTTCTGTGACCCTTTCTTGTCTTTGTCACTTTTGGTCTCTCCTTTGCTCTCAAAGAGTCCCCTTTAATATTCCTTGCAGGGCTGGTTTAGTGGTCACAAACTCCTCTAGTTTAAGCATTTCATTTTCTCCTTAGAAGAGTCCTATAACTTCAAGTTATATTACAAAGCTGTAGTGATAAAAACAGTATGGTATTGGCACAAACAACAGACACACTGATCAACTGAACAGAATAAAAAGACCAGAAATATATCTACAACTAGATGATCTATTAATCTTCAACAAAGCAGGAAAGACTATCCAATGGGAAAAAGATAGTCTCTTCAACAAACTGTGTTGACAAAACTGGGCAGGCACATGGAGAAGAATGAAATTGAACCATTTTCTTACACCAAACACAAAACTACATTCAAAATGGATTAAAGACGTAAATGTGAAACAGGAACCATTAAAATCCTAGAGGAGACATAGGTATTAATCTCTTTGACCTCAGTTGTAGTTAACTTCCTTCTAGATCTGTCTCTGGAGGCAAGAGGAAGAAAAGCAAAATTGAACTATTGGGGGACTTCATCTAAATAAAAAAACCTTTTGCACAGTGAAGGAAACAATCAACAAAACTAAATGGCAACTCACTAAATGGGAGGAGATATTTGCAAATAACATATCTGATAAAGGATTAGTATACAAAATATATAAATAAATTCTAAAACTTAACACTCAAAAAACAAATAATCTGATTAAAAGTGGGCAGAAGACATGAACATTTTTCCAAAAAAGACATACAGATGGCCAATAGACACATCAAAAGATGCTCAACCTCACTCATGATAATGAAAATACAAATCAAAACTGTAATGAGATATCACCTCAAACCTGTAAGGATGGCTAAAATCAATAGCACAATAAATTACAAGTATTGGCAAGGATGTGGAAAAAGGGGAACCTCCCTGCACTGTTGGTAGGAATAGAAACTGGTACAACAAGTATGCTAAACAATTCCTCAAAAACTACCCTATAATCCAGCTATTGTACTACTAGGTATTTATCCAAAGAATACAAAAATACTAATTCAAAAGGATAGGGATATATGCACCCCTATATTTATAACAGCACTATCTACAATAGCCAAATTATGGAAACAACCCAAGTATCCATTGACTAATGAATGGATACAGAAGAAGTAGTATATACATATATACAACGAAATATTGCTCAGTCATAAAAGAATTAAATCTTGCCATTTACAATAAGGTAGATGAAGATAGACAGTATTATGCTAAGCAAAATAAGTCAGAAAAAGACAAATACCATACGATTTCATTCATGTGTGGAACTTAAGAAACAAAACAAAAGAGCAAAGAGAAAAAAGAGAGAGAGAGACAAACCAAGAAATATACTCTTAATTACAGAAAACAAACTGATGGTTACCAGAGGGGAGGTGGGTGGTGGTTTGGGTAAACAGGTGATGGGGACTAAGGAGTGCATTTGCTGTGATGAGTGGCGGGTACTATATGAAGAGTTGAATCACTGTATTGCACAGGTTAAATTAATATCACACTGTATGTTAACTATATGGAATTTAAGTAAAAACTTAAAAAATTGTAAAGGGCTTTCTGCAGGTATATACCCCACCACGGTGACAGACTTCTCTGTCAAAATAGTATTCATGATCTTAACTTCAGTAGAATCTTTAAGAATGAAAACATTATTTCAAAACATTAAATAATATAGGTGTTTTATATGCATTTTCTTTCTCATCACAGGTATAGTTTAATTTTCTTAGCTGAGTTATAGATTTTTATAAGGTAAAATATTCTCTCAAGCTTTAAATAGATGTCACTAACCAAATGATGTTAGGTACTAAGTAATATTCCTTCATATTTATAAATTGCTCACATTAATTTCTCCCAGATTTCAAATTATCTTGTTCTAAGTGATTTATCAATTCTATTGCATAGCATAGGTCAGAGAATCTTCTACTATGCTGTTCATTTAGATGCTGCAAAAAGTATAATCTTTAAAACAACCTTTTAAGTCATTTCTGGAAATTCCAATTTTTTTAAAGATTTTATTTATTTGACAGAGAGAGACCAGCGAGAGAGGTAACAGAAGCAAGGGGAGTGGAGAGGGAGAAGCCAGGCTTCCCGCCGAGCAGGGAGCCCGATATGGGGCTCAATCCCAGGATCCTGGGATCATGACCTGAACTGAAGGCAGATGCTTAACAACTGAGCACCTAGATGCCCCTGGGAATTGAAATTTAATTCAGCTTCATGTGGAGCTACCAAGGCAAATAATTAATAGGACAACTGAAGAGACAGATAATTTCTACAAATAGCTAAATTTCCATATAACAGAAAAATAGCAACAGTATCTAAGCTAACTTTTCCTTTTCAGGATTAGCAAATTTCTTTTAACATTGATAATAAACTATATTCCAATTTCAGAAACATTAAGATGTGAACACTGTCAGTTTCAATGAAATATAAAATAGGTAACCTCCTCTCCTTCACTTTTACATAATTAAACTACTCCTATGGTTTTGACACTTCTATTATCCTTTAGTCTGGCATGTCCTCAGTCTCAACTGCTCCCAGCTGTTGCCACATTCCAATACACCCAATGTATCTCTACAAGTTTGCTCACCTGCCCTTCAGGAGCCTTCTACATCCAGTCATTTATGTTTTAATACTTTTTTTTTCCCTTAAAAGTGTTCAGATGTTTAAGCTATTCAACAAATGTATCTCTCCATCTTTTCAGCTATTTACTGTCCTTTAAACTACTCACAACAGTTTTCCATCTTTATACTGATAAACCTTTCAAAGGGTACACCATACCCCTACTTCCTTACTATCCATGTGCTAGTCAGATTATCGCAATCTGGCTTTATGCCTCATCATGCTAATGAAATCTCTCTTGTTTAGGTCCTATTGAATTCCTAATTGCCAAAACCTACTAATGGTTTCTTCACCCTAATTCTAGTACACCTCAAGCATTTGGTCTCTTTGTTCATTACTGATAACCTGATTCCCTTTCCTTCTTGGCTTCCAGTCCAAATTCTCCTGGTTTTTCTTTTCTCTTCTAACACCTCTTCCCTTAATTTTTTACCTGTTCCTCTTCCACCTAACTACCCTGCCACCCACAGAAAGTAGCCATTTCTATGTACATTCTTTATCTAAATCTCATACTTGACAACTGCCATTCTCATAGCTTCAACAATTACTTTAGGTTAATGTTTCTCAAGTTGTGATGGTCACATCAAAGTTTTTCTACATTTCCACGGCTTCTGTTTATTTCCCTTTGACTATCATGGCTCCATTTCAAATTGGAAATGTTCAATACCCAAACCCATCATACCTCTCCCCAGCCTCACATGTCTCTCTCTTTTTTTTTTTTGAGACCAGTGCCATTCTTCCAATCATTTAGACATGAAACCTTTAATTCACCATCAACTTTTTCTTTTCTCTTACCCATATTAAGTCAGTAATCAAAGCTTCAGTATTTAAAAATGGCTTGTTTCTGTTCCTACTCTCTTTTATCATCTCCACTGTTCTCATACTGGTGAAATTATTTCTTGCTCAATTATATAAATGCCCCTTACAATTTGTCCCTTCTTTGCCCTAATCTACCACATGTCCAATATACCTCCCAAAAGCTGCATGGCTCTGATCATACCCTTTCCTAATGAATACCTTATCACTCATTAATAACCATCTAATAATTTTGTCCAAGCCTAGCATTTAGAATATCCCTTAAGTGAGCCAAACCCACCTACTTTTCCAAGTTAATACCCATTAGTGTTATTCAATTTAAGGCCCTGCCAAAACAGTCTCAAAGATCTTCTGGACTTTCAACTCTACCCAGAAATCCTACATGACCCCAGTCTCTACTAACCTTTATTCTCTACTGCTATTATTTTAACTCATTCTCCATTTTTCTTACCCATCCCTTATAATTCCTGCCTTACTCATAGCAGAAGACTGT
This sequence comes from Lontra canadensis, assembly GCF_010015895.1. NCBI lineage: Eukaryota > Metazoa > Chordata > Mammalia > Carnivora > Mustelidae > Lontra > Lontra canadensis. The sequence continues at coordinate 15,139,626 of NW_022631012.1, read as the reverse complement.
CCTGCTTCATAAAGAAAATGGAGACACTGAACAGGGATTCTCAAATAGTCCCTACTTCCAACATAAATTTACCCTCATCCCTACTTGTTATCAACTCTTTCCTTTATAGCTTCACTAAGATTGACTTCTTCCTGTGTGGCATCTATCCTTCCATCTTCTTCTGCACCCTGTATCTTCCAGGATCTCAACTGTCCTTTTTATGCCATGTGTACCCCCTATCTTCGACTTTTCACTGTCTATTATTCATCTGATCTTCTAATCAAGTGCATCTCTTTTCTAAAAAGTGAACCCTCTCCTGACCGTAAGCTCTCTTTAGCAATCATTTTAGCTTCTTCCTAACCAAGTTGATATTCTGGGCAAAGTAGTTTGCATTCATTGTCTCTACCTCGTTGTCTTGTATTCACTTTCCAACTCATTGCAAAATTGTTTGTATTCCCATCACTACATTAAAGTGTTTTTAATGCCATGGGTTTTTATAATCTTACAGTTGCTAAAACCCTAAGAGATTTCAATCCTTCTTTCAACTGACATCTTTGCAGCATTTGAAACTATTCTTATTAAAGTACTTATTAAAACTCTGGCCTTCCTCGGTTTTGGTGACACTGCTCTATTAGGGTCTTCCTCTTACCCCTCGAATCATTTCTACTTTGTCTCCCTTTAAGGCTACCATTTTTCCATCTCTCCTCTGAATGAAGAGTCCTCTCTTCTTCATGCTCTCTCCAAGTGATTTCATCCATCCACAGCTTCAACTTCCATCCTTTTGCCAATGACTCCCAAATATATCCTTAACTCTACAATTCTGCCTGCACACCAGAGCTATAAATCCACCTGTCCATGATAATTACCGTTTAGCATCTCCAACACAACCTCATTAGAAAACTCATTTCATTTGTTCATTTCCTTGCTCCCCAGCCACCATTGAATCAAACATGTTCATCCTTAGTTCCTACTTGGCTAGAAGACACAACCATCCACCTAGTCATCCAAGCCAGAAGCATCTAATCATTCTTCTCACTCTGTTCATTCCCTCACCTTTATAACTTGTTAACTCACACTTGCCTGGGTTACTACTGCAACTTCCTGACTACTCTTTCCTTCCAGTCTTGTCTCAAACATTTATACTTTAATCTACATGATGCTCCCAGAACAATGTTTCTAAAATACAGATCTGACTATGTATCTTAGAATTATTTACACGAGTCCTCATTGTCTCCAAGATAAAATGCAACCTGTTTGACTCCGTATCCCACATTCAGGGAAATTCTCAGTGAGGTAACTGAGTATCTAGGATCAGAGATCCCAAAACAGAATAAGGAAAATAGTGAAAAGACATCAACACATGTGTTTTACCAGCTATGTCTACCTTCCCTCAGTCCTTTGCTTACCTTTCCTCCTTAAATACAGATTTTTTTAAAAAGCATTTTCACACTCACTGCTTAAGCTTCTTATATTCCAGGAAGTATACTTACAAATAGATTTTATAGATGAGAAAATTGCAGCTACATGACTTCAAGTAAACCACCGAAGATCACTAAGCTAGTGAGGGCTGGAACTGGATCTTGAAGATATTATTTTTGGACTCTATGCTTTTCTACACTTTTCACATGGCACTTCTTAGTCTACCTCCACATGTTACAACCAGAGCAAGATATCAGAATCACCCGGGAAACTTTTAAGAAATAATGTTGTCTAAACCCCACCCACAGAAATTCACATTTAATTGGTTTGAGAGAGGATCTGGCTCCTGTGTTTTATAAAAATTTCTCAGATGATTTTAATGTCCAATGTCAATGGTTTTCAATAGGCACATATTCACCTTCTTTGAGTGTTCTTTGATATCAGGTTCATCTTCAAATCCCCAACTCTATTTCTTCATACTGGGACATAGCATGCAAAATAAAAGATATAAAATGGCTCCATTCCATGTTATATGCAGGACAATAATCAAGCCAAATCCAAAACATGTTCATGAGAAACAAGGTTAATATCAAAATTCATATGACTGAGCTTTAAAAAACAACAACAACTAACTAAGAAAAATGTTTGTTCAGAGTCTGAGGTTTGAAATGTGGCCCTAGAAAAATAAACAGTTTTTAAGTTCTGGTAGAAACAGTTTGTGGGATATTGTTCCATTCAATTCTCCAGTGAACTAGTCCCACTAACCTTCTAATCTTGGCATTGCCTAAATTGTGTGTTTGTGACAACTTGCATAACTCCCCTTTTCTGCATCTTTTATTTCTCTGATGTAACTGATCTCAGAGGGTATTGACAGTGCTGAACTAAATGATGAAACAATCTCTTTTCCCCTTTTTGTCCAGCTGGGACAGATGTTCTTACACACATTTTTTTTTTAAGTCCATGAACATACATGTTTTAAAAAAGAACAAGGAGAGGGGAAATTGGTTAATAAAATACAACTTTAGTAAGTTCTTCCACGTGGTACTTGAGAAATACTAGGATAGTGACATTAATAAGCCATGCTCAAAACGGGGGGGGGGGGTAGATTTGCCATCCAAATCAGTTAAAGAACTCATCTTCTGTCCCTCCTTGCCCTTGAGCATTTTTCCAGGAAAAAGAAATATCTGTTGATGTTCTGGATGCCTCTGAGCAAGACAGACCTCTCCACCAATAATATGTGCAGAAATCCTGCAAATTTTGCAAAAGGAAGATCTGCCTCCAGGCTATAGATGGGCGTGGGACCTGACTGAGATGGTTTCTAATAGAAGGTACCAGATGTTTCCAAGCCACAATCAGGAAAAAGAATTCAGCATTGATTTAGAACAACACCTTTCTAACTTTTGTTTGCCTGGGATGGTAAGACATATATTTTACATACTGACTCAGTATATGCAGAAATGTGTGGGTATGGGTGTGGGTGTATTTTTGAAAATAAGTCCACAAGGAAAAACTTTGCAATCCATTAGTGATTCATGAAATCAATTTTGCATGTGTCAATAAGCATGAAAAAAATAGAAAATATGTTTGCATTTTACACATTAAAAGTAAATATTGTTTTATGACTTCAGTTGCATATACTAATTTCTGAAAGACATAAACTCACAAGAGCTTACTAAATCTAAAGAAACCAAATTAAGGAACAATGCCCATGAAGAAGATGGAATGTCTTTGACAACCAGTGAATCTCAGGAAGTTTCAACAACTTAATCAACAAATGTATACTGAACACAGCATGCTCTAGGCACCTTGCTAATCAAAAGGAAAGGAGAGGGGTGCCTGGGTGGCTCAGTGGGTTAAAGCCTCTGCCCTTGGCTCAGGTCATGATCCCAGGGTTCTGGGATTGAGCCCCTCATCGGGCTCTCTGCTCAGCAGGGAGCCTGCTTCCTCCTCTCTCTCTGCCTGTCTCTCTGCCTACTTGTGATCTCTATCAAATAAATAAATAAAATCTCAAAAGGAAAGAAGATAGCTTCCTATACTGAAACAGTCCTAAATATGCAATCTTCAAATTTCTCCTGATACCCACCGGTTATGCCAACCTACATCAAGAGCCATACCTACTACCACTGTTGACAGAGAAGGATAAACAAAGTTTTAGAGGAAGGGAGACATAGCTGGAAAAACCTATGCCTTGCTGTCTTATCTCTACTGTTAATTATTCTCTCTTGGGGTCTCTGACTCTGGATTCCTAGTACTTTCATGATGAATCTCCATTGTCTGGGGTCCCCAAATACAGGGACCAAACAATTCCAGTGCACTTGTGCAGTTACTGACTCTTCTGCTTCACCAAAATTTACCTGCCCTGTAATACCATTTTTCTTGGTCTCAAGAAATTAAGATGAAAGGGTGATAAGGCATTAATGGTCACAGTATCTGAATATGATATCTTCCCAGAGAGCATCATACTTTTGACAGGAATATCCTAAAAGCATAAGTACTGTAAATAATTTAGCTAAGTCAGTTCGTCATTTCAATTAAATGGATACTGAAATGTGCAAGAAAGATACCATCCCTACCTTAACGGAGCTTTCAATCTGGCAGTAAAGACAGACATTAAACAGTAAGTACAATATAAGATTAGCATTGAAAAGGGTAAGTAAGAGAGATACAGAAATTTATAACAAGATATTTTAACCAAGTCTAGTGAGTCAGGCAAGTCTTCTGAAGCAATGACATTTAAATTGAGACTTGTGGTTAAGTAGGCATTAGCTAGGTAAGGGAGGAGGGCCAGGACATGAGTCTTTGTAGATAGACTACCTCTTTACTAGCTGTGTACCTATGGGAGAAAATGTTAACTCTTCTAAGTCTCAGTTTTCATGTGTTTAAAAAAAAAAACACACAGAAATAAACAAACCTCAGTCAATTGCATATAAAGCTTTTTAGCACACGCCCAGTACTTAGTACTCAATATGTAACCACCAGCAACAGTAGTGGTGGCAATAATATTCAGCCAATGGAACACTGATTCATGTGAATCTTTACAGGTTGGAATTTATGGAAGAACTACATATTCATAAGCCTTTCTCATCCAAAGTAGAAGCCATTCGATGGGCATCCAATGACTCTGTGAAGCCCCCAGAGGCAGGCAAACAACCTCAGAGTACAAGCACCCTTAGGGTGTTGGCAACTGAGGCTAGGCCATAGAAGCCAAGGAAGTCTTGTATTGTACACAGTCTTTCTTCATAGCAGGAATGTGGGATTTCTATTTTCACCAACTCATTATCTTCTGTATAGTGGTTTACACTGAGACTTCCTTTACTCTTTGCAAGAGAATAGAAACATGTTTTAATAGTTCAAATTGGAGTTCAAGCCGACTGAAGAGAACCCTTGACGTACGCTCCTTTTTCAGTTGTCAGATCAAAGCGCTCATACTGACCAAACAGTATGAATAGAAATTATTTTGAGAAATACTAGTAACTGTTCCATTGTATTGATCCAATGATAAGCAGGAAATATCTACGCAAATGAATGTTTTTCAAGCATCAGTGGAAACTCACACTCTAAAAACTGTTCATTCATCTTTTTTTTTTTTTTTTTAAATTTGAGAGTGTGCACTAGAGAGAGAAAGAGAGAGAGCACACACACCAGGGGGAGGGTAGAGGGAGAGGGAGTAGCAGACTCCCTGATGAGCAGTGAGCCTGAAGCATGGCTCCATCCCAGGATCCCAGGATCATGACCTGAGCCAAAAGCAGCTACTTAACTGACCGAGCCACCCAGGTGCCCCTGTTCATTCATTTTTTTTTTCCCCCAGGGAATGGAAATTATTATTTTGATCATTCCTTCTTAACAATGATAATAAAGAGTACTTCATAAATTCTTAATTTAAAGTGCCCTGGCATTAAAGAAATGCTGCTCAGTGAGTAACAATGTCGCAAGAATGCACCAAGGCAAAAGAGCTCAATTATATCCAAATTCTACTCAAAAATCTTTCAATGGCTCTGTGGAACCCTGAGTCTTCTATAACTGTCTAAGTTGGCATATGGCCCTCTGATTCCAACAGAGTTTACTAAGTTCATTTGTACAGGATTCCCAGACACTCCAGCTGACCTAGATTACTCATGGTTTCCCACACACAACCTCAATTTTTTGGCCTCCTGCCTTTGTTTATGCCATTGTTTCCATCTGTAACAATCTCCTCTACTCTGTAAAACCATACCATCTATCAGATCCATCTCAAATACCATCCTCCTTTCAAGATCACGAAGTCTTTCTTGGTCTCTGAAATTTCATGGGACTTCCCCAAATACTCTAGGTAAATGTTACCTATCATTATTATGCTATTTGTGTTTTAAATTTATTTGTCTCATCTTCCTTCCTGAATTGCAAAACTCTTGGGGATACCTGAAGCACTTACCATTCTTGTATTCTTGTACCATTAGTTTTCATAATACTTCATGTTAAGGCTTAGCACAGAGGTTGAGAAAATGGACCCTAGGGTCAGATATAAATGGAAGGAATGAAATGAATCTGCTATGTACAAGCTGTTAGACTTTGATCAAATATATTAACCTTTTAAAGCTGCATTTATTTATTTGAAAAAATAGCTAGGTACCAAGATGACTGCTTAGCTACACTCCAAAATACCGGTGGCCCCAGACATCCAATGTTACTTAACCTGTTTTGGATCATATGAAATTCTTTAACAATCTGATGAAGGTTCTGGACATGACCCTAGGAGAAATACGCAAACCTATATACACCTGCAGCGTTACAAACTTGATCTATCCACTGGTGTTCTAGAGCAGAGGATATGAGATTGTGGTCTTCGTATGCTTGGGGCCCCCAAGATGTTTTATGATACATAAGAGGTCAACCTATTTTCATAATTTTCATACTCATATATTATTTACTGTTTTCTCCAAGTTGACACTGGCACGGATGATACAAAAGTAACAATGAAGAAAACAACTGACCATTATCATGAATCAAGGTGGTGGCACCAAACTGTTACTGTATTCACTGTATTCTTTACTAGTAACTGTATTCTTCACTGCTATGTACTTGCCTTTTGGGGGAAAGTCAGTTTCACTTAATAAAGTCCTTGATGAGGGGGTGCCTGGGTGGCGCAGTCTGTTATGTGGCTGACTCTTGGTTTCTGCTCAGGTTGTGATCTCAGGGTTGTAAGACTGACCCCTGCATGGAGCTCTGTGCTGAGCAGAGTCCACTAAAATTTCTCTGTCCCTCTCCCTTGCCCCCACCCACACCTCACGCTCCCTCTCTCTCAAAAAAAATAAATAAATCTTTTTTAAAAAGTTCTCAATGAAGCAATAAATATGATTAATTTTATTAGAGCTCATACCTGAGTCACCTTCTGTGTATGAAACAGTAAATACACATAAAACACTTTTCCTGCATACTGAAGTCCAGTGGTGGTCTTGAGGAAAGGCATGTGTGTTTGAGCTGTGAGCTGAACTAATCACTTTTCTTTTATTAGAACACTGTTTTTACTTGAAACAATGGTTAACCAACAAACTAATGATACTCAAACCATAGTTTGGTTGCTTGGCAGACATTTTCTCGCAAATGAACAAAGGGAGCCTATTGTCTCAAGGAATAAAAACTGAAAATATCTGTTGCCAAAGGTAAAATTTGAACTTCTGAGAAAAAATAAAAATTTTAGAAAGCATATATACCAAAAAAAAAAGAAAGAAAGAAAGCATATATACCACTGTGAATTTAATAAATTCTCAATAACTAAAGACTTTTCTGGTGAAATCAAAGGTGATACTAACAAATAATATTTTTTAAAAAAGATTATATCATGAAATGTGTTAACATTTGGAAGATCTACCCAACTCAGTAAACCAGGATCTTTCAAATGACTAATTCATAATGACATAAAATTCTGCATGGATAAAAGATGCATTTAGAGTAAGATAAACTAATCCATATAACAGAATTCTAAAAACTCATCAGTAATGGATTAAATCACAGAGCATCTACCTTTACTAAACTACCACTTGTTAAGTTTTGCTATTGTATCAGAGCAGAATATTCAATTATGTGAAAAAGTTATACAACTACAAGTCTGCATAAGTCCATTTCTTTCTTCAACCACAACCATGCACTGCAATATTCTGCATGCAGACGCAGATATAAAAATCCAGTTCACTTCTATTAAGCTGGACAATAAAGAGGCAAAAATGTGAAACAATGCCATTCTGTTTTTTATGTTTGAAAAATACAGCTATTTTTTCATGAAAATGTTATTTATGTGAATATCTAATGGTTTATTACTTTACTTTAAACAAATTATTAATAAACAGTTTTAGAATGTTTGTAGCTTAAAAAACTAATACAGTAAATATCCATGGCTCTAACGCAGATAAACAAAAGCTCTTTGAGTTCTCAAGCATTTTGGGGCATGTTTAGGGGGTCAAGTCCTTAACCTGATAACCAAGAAGCTCCTGAGGGAATGGTTCTCAACTTAAGAATCCTTATTCTCATAGAAAAGCCCACAACTGGGAAGGGAAATACAGTCTGCTGTACAGAAAAGCCCACAACTGAAGGGAAATACAGTCTCCTGTACAGAAAAGCCCACAACTGCGTGAAGGGAAATACAGTCTTCTGCTATGCCAGTCCCACGTTCCTAGAATCAGGTCTCTGTGTGGGAGGAAACATCTCTCTTGAAAGCAGGTGATCAAAAAATTAAAAAAAAAAAAAGGTATAAAATTACAGGTATGCATGACTCTTTATCTTATGATCCTATAGCAATTCTGAAAATATAGATGAAAATTAGATTTTTAATAAACTGAATTGTATTTTTGATGTTCTGAGATAAAATAATTTTATAGAGAAAACATGCACCCATCTTTTCAGTGAATATTTTCATATATGAGTCATTTTCATATTCCCCTCCCTTACACACATCATTTTGCAATTGGTCCACTATTTCATAAAAATTTTGATTATTTATTAATTAGAAAAAGAATTGAGTGGCATGTAGATAAATTGTCATTTTAAAGAGACTTAAGTTACAATTACAGACATGGTATCTGCAGAAATATTCAGCTTGGTGAATCTAAGATTTAATAAACACTTTCCAGAGCCATATTAAAACATTTGCCTACAAAATAAACTTTTCTCCTGTTTTACTATTTAGATGGGCTTCCTTTTGAAAGAAAGTAAAGATAAAATGAAAGAAGAAAAGAGAAAAAAAATATTTCCTGACAGGAAAAGGAAGCTTTTAGTCCCCAAATGAACAACAGGGATATATTAATGCACTGAGAACCAATCAGAAGTCCTTTAAGATTCTTCCATCTTGCTCTCCCCTGCTAACCTGGGCCTACTGCTGCTCAGGACATAATTACCACAAGGTAAAAACAGAGAGAGGGAACCTCTTCCTTACTACTTAGCTGGACTTACAGTTTGTTTTTCTGATTATAACTCTAAAACCAAGTGAACTGGAAAAGGATCTGGAGTGCTAAAAACCTTTGAATCATTGCATCATCTACTGGTTTCCATGAGATTTTAACAACAAAGAAGTCTTAGAGTCCCAGAAAAAGACAATTATGTAAGTGGGAAATTTTAGCAAAAGTTAACATCTCTGAAAATAAGGAAGGGATAAGTGAGATCCCTAATAAAATGTCAGAACATCCATGAGGCACAAAGGATATCCATTGTCCTAGAAAGAAATTTTAGAGGGGAAAAGAATTATTCAGCTTCTAAGACCTCTCATAATTTCTTCTCTGCCAAATAATCCTGATCCCAAATGTCATGTTGTGTATTGATGAAGGGAAAATTCTTGAGGCTTCTAATTTTTGACTTTTCATGCTCTTGCATACCCCAACCTTAGAGATTTTAAAGGAAATTACTTTTTATACCACAAACCTGTAAATAAGCTGCAAGTGGTCACCTGCTTCTCTCCTGGTACAGTAAAAGTAAGTAACAGAAATAAGGTTATACCTTTGGCAAGGGGAGGGGAGGAACTTCCCTTCAATATACTCTTGATGGTTCTTCTCAGATAATGCTTCTCACTTTGGGGTATTTCTAAACATCATTTGTGATTGATAAAATGCTGCTCCATCACTTTTTCCACTCCCTTATTTCTACCTCACTGCTATTTTTACCTACATGCATCTAAATCTGACTCCAACTTCCCTCCTAATCTCTCTCACTCTTCCAAGGAATCTCTTATGAACTACTCATCTGAACCTGTCCAACATCTTCCATATTTGGCTTACTTAATTTTCTGATATCATAATAATATCATTTATTCATTAAGTATGTATTGAACACTGCTATATATCAGGCACCAATGCACTAGGGATCCAGACGGGAATAGAAGTCATATGCCCATTCTTAAAAAACTTACAGACATCCCAATCAAAATCCCAGCAAGTTATTTTGTGGATATGGACAAACTGATACTAAAGTTTATAGGGAGAGACCAAAGATTAGGAATAGCCAATACGATATTAAAGGAAAAGAAAAAAGCTGGAGGACTAACACAACTCAACATCCTATCTTATCACAAAGCTACAGTCATCAAGAAAGTACAGTATAAGTGGAAGAATAGATCAATAGAAGAGAACAGAGAATCCAAAAATAGACACACATAAGCGTAATCAGCTGCTCTTTGACAAAGGAAGAATGGTGATACAATGGAGAAAACTGTTTCCAACAAATCGTGCTCAAATAACTGGACATCCACATCCAAAAATGAATCTAGACACAGAGTTTACATCCATAAAAATTAACTCAAAATGGGTTACAGACCTAAATATAAAATATAAAACTCCTAAAAGATAACATAGGAAAAACCCTAGATAACAGGATAGGGCGATGACTTTTTCCATACAGCAACAAAGACACACTTCATTAAAGAAACAATTGATAAGGTGAACTTCATTAAAATTAAAAACTTCTGTTCTGTGAGAAGCAACATCAAAAGAATGAGAAGACAAACCATAGAAAAGGTGAAAATATTTTCAAAAGACACATCTGATAAAGGACTGTTACCAAGATATGTAAAGGACTCTTAAAATTCAACAGTAAGGAAAGAAACAACTAGATTTTTAAAAAATGGCCAAAGATCTTAAAAGATACTACACCAAAGATACACAGATGGGATATAAGCATATGAAAGAAAGCTCCACATCATATGTCATCAGTAAAATGCAAATTAAAACAATGAAATACCAGTACACACCTATTAGAATGACCCAAATCTGGGAGACTAACAATATCAAATGTCGATTTTGTCTACTAATCTCAGTTTTGAACTCCTTAAATGGATGGTCGTATGTCCATGTTCTTATACATTCATCAAAAAGTCAGGCCAGTGACAACAATGAATAAATATTGTACACTAAAGAGAGATACTGAGTCCTCACCTAAATGTAGTATGTCCACAACCACATCAGAGGTTTAAGCCAATCATATCCCGTGTGTGATAGCATCTGGACTAAACAAGGTACAAGAAGTTTATTTACTGATGGGATGTTAAGAATTCCAAACTGAGTGTTCACAGCATTTGTGGAACTGGGTATGACCCTCTTCAAAATCATGGCCTGTGCCAGTAAACCTCATTGGAGAGTTGACAGAGTAAATAAAACCTCAGGAAACTGGGATTTACAAAGCCTTGATTTCAATCTCTACAGGGCCAATTCAGTCCCTACAAGACAATAATAAATTGAATAATAAGATGTTTGAGCAGTGTTTCCTCACAGGGTCAGAGTACCCTCTAAAACAGGTTGGGCCACTGCGTGGATGTTTTGCCTTGGAAGGATATTGTGGTTAACTTGGCAGGGAAGAATGTCAAGTGGTATGAGTGGGCCTTAAGCTCCTTCACCAAAAAGTCCTCATGGCAACAAGCACTGGGGCCTAGGATTCACAGCAAGGCTCCTCCTGCATCTTCGAGCTTCAGTTCAGCATCCACTACTGAGTATGAAGTACAAATTACAAAGTGTTGTTATTTCCAAAGTTTCATGTAATTCATGAACTGGATCCTTCCCATGAAGTAGGATTTGATTAGGCAGCCCAGAAATTTTATCCCAATTTCATTGTGTAAAAATTGAGGTACAGAGAAGCTAAGTACCAATGTTTATGGTCCCACAGCTGGTAAACTCTACCACCAGTATCTCTCTCAGACTGAGAGAGGCCCATACCACTCCCTATTCTCATAAGAAGTATAAGAAAAAATGTTGGAGCACCTGGGTGGCTCAGTTAAGCCTCTGCCTTCAGCTCAGGTCATGATCTCAGGGTCCTGGAATCGAGCCCTGCACTGGGTTCTCTGCTCAGCAGGGAGTCCTGTCCCCCCCCCCCAACTCTCTCTCTCTGCCTGACTCTCTGCCTACTTATGATCTCTCTCTGTGTCAAATAAATAAATAAAATCTTTTTAAAAAAAAAGAAAAAATGTCAAAAGATTTTGAAAGATATGTAATATTTTTAAATGGTTTTGTTTAACAGATAAGCATTATTAACACAAGACATACAATGCAAAAAAAAATGTAGTGTTGTAAGTGAAGGAGTGTGTGTGCATGAGAGACAGAGACTGTGACATATATACAGTACACTCCAGATAACATGCTTATGTGTGTAAGGTTGTATGATGATTTTGGTGGCAAGCAAACTCTTGTTTCCAGTTAGCAGTTTCCCCACTGACAGCAATGTTCCCAGTGTGAAAAAATAATGGGGATGAACTGTTAGTGCACTAGTAGCTTCATAGTATCATTCTTCTTTATTATGGCTTTATAGGTGGTTATGGGACTCAGTTCTAGCCAAAGAGACCTTAAGAAAAATTAACTGAGGGTTCGTAAGAAATATTTCCTTCCTAAGAATGGAAAGCCTCACAGGAGGTGAAGGTTTTTCTCCCCTTCAGTCTCTTTTCACTTTGGATCATGTTATATAAGGATATGACATGTGGATCTGTGATGGCCATTTTGAAATAATGAGGTGGCAATACTAAGAACAAAAGCAAATGTTAATGATGGGAGTTTTAAAAGACAGGAAAGTCTGTGTCTGTCCTCAATGACTTTATTGACACACTAGAACTGCCAGCTTGTGTCTAAAACCTTACTAAATATAAATTAGTTGGGTTTTCTCTTTTATCTATCTGAAAGCATCTTAACTACTACATCCTTCTTTCAATCTTGTTCACTATTATACATAAAACTTCTTTTGGAAGAAACTCAATATAGAAATCATAGGCCCTGGGTGGCTCGGACAGTTGAATGGCCAGCTCTTGATTTCAGCTCAGGTCGTGATCTCAGGGTCCTGGGATTGAGCCCAGCAGCAGGATCCACACTCAGCAGGAATCTGCTTGTTCTCTCCCTCTCCCTCTGCCACCCCCACACACTTGCACATGCATGAATGTGCACTCTAAGATAAATATATTAATTTTAAAAAAGAGGAAATCACAGGTTATTTGTGAATATGAAGCTGGAGTCAGCTGCCCTCCCTGAACTTCTACTAATAAACTTTGTTTGCATAAAGAATGTGAGAGATCAGACAAGAAGCCCTCCTCATCCAGACTCCAGGCCAGTTTGTTCCTGGCACACAGTATCCTTGGAACCACCACAGGGGTTATCTAATCTTCCTATCACTCAAAGAACCAATAATCTTGTACAGTATCTACCTCTCCCCAATAACAACATGAATTCAATGATAAAAGTCGACCTCATTATGACAAGAATTTCTAGGTGCAAATAGGTGGTGTTAAGAATAATTTGAAGATCAGCAGAGGAAGTTCAATAAAGCAGAATGACTTTTCCTTGGTGACCGGATATGCAATAAACATGAACAACAATGAAGCACTTCAGAAATGCATAGAAATTACGCTCATTTTGTGACTCCTTTCTTCTCAGGATCTCAGAATGATTATGGAAAGAACGCTGATCTTTAAATTGGACTCAGGTATTACACACGCATGAGCAAGAGGAAGAGAGCTCATTCGCTGTCCTGCTCGCCATTCACTTTGTGTGGTATGTGGGTGTACTTAAACAGCATGCCTATTTATATTCAATCACATATGGATGCTATATATGAATTAGGTATCTATAATGCAGATTTTAAATATTTGTTTACCACCAAATGCTTAACTGGGATTTCCATGAATAGAATAAAAGATGTATGCACTAAATATATGTGTAGATGTATAAGTATCTGGTACGACTTACTAGTATTTCTTTTTAGGGACCGAAAAGGAAAAAAAGAAAAAAAGCATCTTAAATAAGTTTTCCCCATTTCTATTTTCCTCACCATGAAACAACATGCTTAATGCACAATAAATTTCATTTTTAAGGAAGAAGGACAGGAAATTATTCAAGGAAAGGAGACACCCCAAGTTTTTAAAAAACTGTTAGTGAGAAATTGTTGCTCACTTTTTGGTAGAAAATATTTGCATATTTATTTTAAGTCCAATATAAATGTAAATATTTTAAACAAACAAAAACACACCAGGGATAACAATAGACTATTTCTGAGTTGGGAAGAAAAAAGCTTGCCAGGAGTAGGATGTATATTTTTAAGCATACTGCTTCAAAAAGCAGGATGTCGGGATGTTGCATCTTTAATTTTTCTGTTAATTATGGATTGAGCATTGTTGTGAATCTTGTCCTCAAAACCGAGCTCAGAAAATAAGAGCAGATGCTCATCCCCAGGTCTGGCTCATATGGGAATTGAACGGAACATATTGGTTTATAATTAATGTAATTTGTTGGATTATCTTTTGTGAAGGAGCGAAGGTAAACAACCTTGCAGCATTGTGGCAATATCTTTGGAGCTTGGAGCTTCTATAGTTATGGAGGAAAAAAAAGAATGAAATAGAAAAAAGCTCTTCCTGTTAGATTAAGGGAATTTTGAAATGTCTGTCACATTGAAACGTACTTTAATTAATTCAAAGGAAAGAATTAGGTGAGAGACCCTAAAGCTAATTACAAATAGTGTGTAAAATGGGAACCATTGCTTTCCCAATGGGGAATTTTGATAAGCTGAATTCTCTTTTCTATTTGCTTTAATTTTATTGTGCAGTAGGGAAATGGAAGGGAAACATTTTCCCTTCTCTCTAAACAGGAAATTGGGCACAGCACAAAATTCATTGATTTGAATATTTACCCTTTTGGGGGCACTGTGTTATTCATAAGAAATATACAATGACTTTTTTCCAAGAAGGTCAGGGCACTTTACATATCCCATCCTTGTTTTTTTCTCCATACCCCTCAGAGGTATAGATGCTATCTTCACTTTGAATAAACTCATTCATGAAGAAAAGAAAGTAACCATAAGCCTTTTCCATACACAATCAAGCCAGGCAGGATAAATGCCATTTGGTGTGACATTTCCCACTCAAAAAATATTTCCTTTGCTTCACGCAGGTCATGCGAGCATATATGTAACTTTCAGTCCTTGACAATCTTTTACTATCCAGTTTGATACTGCACCATCTGAATTTTCATTTTGATATTTTCCTCTTCATTTTTAAAAATCATCAATATTTTAAAAATTGGGTTTCTTAGCTTCTAATGTAGAGTAGTAAGTTTGAAACTTTCTGTTACCTTTCTATGATTAAAAAGGTAAAACTCTAATTTAGTTGATCATTCACTTTTTCATATTTTCTTTCATTGAAAATTATTCTTTTTAACATCTCTTAACTAGAAATCTAGTTTAGGGTATCACAAGTCCAGAATCTGGCAGTAATCTAGGGGGAATAAAAAGGAAGGAGAGGGAGCGGAGACGTTTAAAATTTTATTTAAAAGCAAATGATGTGCATTCTTTTTAAAGCAATTACATAAATAGTGTTAATATTTTTTATTGTTTGAAATGAATTCTTAGATTTTACCTTAGAAATTACTTTCTTTGGAAGCCTTTTCAGACTACACTCCCCACAAAGAATGACTTACCTGTTTGTTCATAGTTTTCTGGACTACTTGCTTTAAGTTCCGAGCAAGGGCAATGTGAAAGTCTCTGGTTAATTAATTCACAGATATCTATTATGTATAAAAAACTCATCCATATATGAGTGCTGAGAGGTGTATAGTGGGATTGTTGGGGAGGATCTCTTATTTGTAACTTCAAAGATAAATTTCATGAAACAACAGTTACTGATAAAAGATGATGTATAACTAAATATTAAATCATGTAGCATATGCTTTCCTAAACTATAGGTGGCCAGAAAAGGAGAAAAGTTTTAGGGCCAGAATTATCAAAGAAGATCAAATATAACTGACTTGCCTAGGTGAGCATTAACCCTGGCTAGGTACTGTGCTAGATGCCTTTACATAGATTCTCATTTAATCTGGTCTCTTCAAGTAGGGCACTTTATCTTGGTGCTACAAAGAAGAAAATAATACACAAATAAATCCAGCAACCTTTCCAAAGCAATACCACCCATCAATGGTATAGTTGGTTTTGAGCCCTGATTCTTTTACAGTGCTATATGGTAACTTGACAGAATATCACAGAAAGAAGAAGAGAAATGAATTAAAAATCATCCAATAAAAGGACAGAAGTAAGTAAATGAAAAAGGGTTAGTAGAGTGCCATTTCACTGAAGACAAAGAAGTAGTGCGTTTTGAAAAAGCAAATACAGTGAATAGTGTCAAAAACTAAATACAGTGAATAGTGTCAAAAACTGCAACAGGTCAAGGAGACTCCATTTGTCATTGTGTTTGACAACAAAGATGGTGATTTTTGAAAGAGTTTCTTCAGTGAGTGGGATGAAAACCATGTTTCAGAGGTAAAGACTGAAATAATAATGGGGATGTAGCGTAGGTAGATGTCTGTGACAAAAATAAAGCAGACAGAAATTGACTGGAAGAAAGAGTGCCAGGAAGGTCAAGTAAAGGCTTCCCTTAAGATGGAGAGATGTGAATTATGAAACTGGAGGAAGGAGAAGTGGAATGAAGAAGAAAGGGACAAGTGTGGGGCAAGATACCTCAATCAAGTTTGTACCAGAAGAGGAGTTAGCACTTTGACCGGGGAAATTTGAAGAGAGATCTGTAGTGATAGAAGAAAAGAGAATGAGATGAAGATGACAAGCAATGAAGGATAACCTTGATCTTTCCATTTAAAAACAAGGTAAGCTCACTAGCTGAGAAAAGGAGCATTGAGGGAAGTGTTGAAGGCTAGAGGAGAAACAAAGTCTGTTGCAGCTGAAATGGAAATGATGAAAATCCTCCTTCGATAGGATCATCTACATAAACCTAACTGGTTGTAAGGTATCTTCCTTCCTGATCAAATAAAAATGATGATTTGGCTCTTGTAAACTCCCAAAGGACTTCAGGACAATCTGGATGGCATGAAATGGCATGGTCTCCACTGGGGGAGGAAAAAAGAGAAAGAAAGAAAAAAAAAGTGGACAGATTGACCAATATAGAAATTCTGGCCCTTAGCCAAAATTACAGCATGTCATTGGCAAAAATTGGAAGTATGAGCCAGATCTCAATTCAATTCTATTTCTGCTACACTCTAATGTTTCTCGTATAGCATAGGTATTTTTATATATGATTTAAAAAAATAAGCACTGGTTTGAAAAACTACACTGTAAAAAACTATATGCTGAGAGTCATACCTGGTTTATAGAAGCTTGACTAGATCCTTTATTTTGTTTTAGAAAGTAAATAGGGTTTTTCCTACTTATCAAAAAATTTTACCAGGTTATTTGCAAATATAAATAAGGAGAGAACCACTGATCTCTTATCCCTTCAGACTTTGGATTCATATTTTTAACCACTAAATCCTATTCAATCTGAACTTTTTTGGCTGAGAACTATTCATATTTAATAAAAACCAAACAATAAACAGTGACTAGGCTAACATGTAAAGTGAGCCAAGTTTATTTTTGGAGATTCTCTTCTCATGTTTTTGTCCTTCTCAAATGGCCAGAAACTCAATTCAGTTCTCAAATTCTCAAATCATTGTCCATCTACATATCACTCCCATGTTCCCCAGGAGTCCCCCAAGATTGCAAGGAGGATGTTCCAAGGAAATCACACTTCATTATCATTTTGGTTTTGGGCACCGAATCCTACTCACAATCAATTATTCACATGGAATGTCCTAGACTTGGCTTTTTGATTTTTATCCAAACAAATAATAATAATAATAGTAATAATAAGCAACAAAAAATTCATACCATAAACAATGTTGAAAGGCAAATTAAAGTCTTGGCAGAAATCTCTGCAATAGATCTATCAAAAACTGATAAATACAGTGACTCTTTAAAAGTCACTATGAGTAAAGATAAAAATCCCAACAGAAAAAAAAATTAATTTAACATATGAACAGACAATTTTAAAGTGAGAAATATGACTCAAAAAACATGACATGGTCATCCTCACTAATAATAAATAAAATGCAAGTAAAAAAGCAATGAATTATCACTTTGGGAGATTCTCAATTCTCAATAAAATACTAATGATTTATCCAATGTTGGTAAAGATGAGGAAAAATCACACTTTCATACATTGCTGGTAGAAATGTTACTCAACCCCATGGTCGGCAACTTGATAACATATATCAAAAATGTGCCTATCTTTTACCCAATGATTTCTCTCTTTAAGGATTCCATGAGAAGAAATCAGTCATGCACAAACATGTGGAAAAGCACAAGCAAAATTTTCAGAAAAATGCCAGATGATATGAACCATTCTGAGATATGAAAATCTCAGAAGAACCTAATTATCAATCAAGAGAAATTAAGTAATTTTAGTGCATCTATACAATGGGACTATTTTTGTCCTTTTAAAAGAATCATGTATATGTATATTCATTGATATGGAAAGTTCTTTTGACTCATTTTTAAGTGTAAAAAGGTAAGAGAGCAACAAATTAGATAGTATACTCATATGTAATATGAAGTTCAATGTTCTCTTTTAAAGAGAAATCTGGAAGGACATTTACAGAATGTTGACTGTGCTTTCGTAAAGATGGTGGAATTTAAAGTATATCTCTTAATATCTTCTACATGCTTTCCTTATTACTTTAATTTTGGAGTACTATCTTTATAATAAAAAAGTTAAATAACAAACACTTCAGATAGAATCTTAATGTTTAGAACTGGAAGGAAACAGATGTATTTTCAGTTTCATCATTTTCAATTATAGCTGATAAAACAGGTCCAGAGACACGAAATGTTTTAGTCAGTATCTATGTTCGTTTCCTAACTTCCTAGTATTCTTTGACTTCTCTAACATACTCAACTGAAAAAGAGTAAAATATGCACAGCAAAATAACATCCTGAGACATCTGGAGACTGGTGAAGGAGTGTTCATTTCTATTATACTTTTGATGCAGTTTAATCTATGAACTTCTCTCTCTTTGAAAAACAATGAGCAGACCAAAGTTAACTCAAGGAAGATGTGTTGGAATACTGAAACCACAGAAGCTATCAAAGATTCTGAAAACTCCTCAGAATTTATATTTGTTATCCTTAGGAAAGCTTCTTTTTAGGCCATGTAAATATATATATATATATTTTTCACAGAATCTTAAATTATGCTACAGCAACAACCATGGGTTTTGTGACCTGAATGCTAGACTTAAAGTCATAAATAGACTATATTTTTCAGCTCAGAGATGTATTTTCTAATACTTGCATTTGTGACTCCCAGGGAGTCACAAATGCAACTGCTATAATAGTTTCATGCCATAGTCAAAAGAAAACTGTTCAAAGAGAATGAGAAGCTTATCACAGATTGATGACTTTCTGATACGAGATGTTAAAATTTTCATATCCTTATAAATTAAGAAATACTAGACTGAAGTGACCAGATGTTCAGCTTCCTTCCTGGAATTTCAAATGTATATGTGTGTGCATGCACACAACATAAACCATTCCTCTGAAGAGCAGAGATTTCTCATCAGAAAATGCATGTCTTCGTACACTGTTATCAGTCTTCATTTATCATCTACAGTGCTTACACTTCAACACCTTGCATATTATGACTTCTTTTTTATACAGGCTACCCAGATTGTAGAAGGCATTCTGAAAGAAAGAGAACTCTCTTTCTCCCCCTGGAACTTAGCATGAGTGTCTAGGAAATACTAAGCAAAATTTTAAGAAAACCATCCATTAAACCTCAGAAGAGTTTTCAGATAGATAATTTTTCTATATTTGTCATCTAGATGTCAAAGAATTCTACCAGGTGGATGAAAGTATGAAATTGGTGGCAAAGTCAATCCCAGTCTTTTCCTTTCAGGACCTTCAGATGTCTGTCCTCTACAACTACTTTAGTCTACCTGACACCACAGTATCAGGAGAAAGAGAAAATTTCTCAGAAATAAAGCCACAACATGATTCAAATAAAAATTCTAAGATGAAGTATTAGGGTAGTTTGTGAGGTCCTTGTGCATCCACATGGCTGTATTAGGAAATGTATGTAAGGACTGTTTTAATAACAAGCTTACAACCTTTTTTTTAAGTTCAGAAATAGGCTTTTTTTAAATGAAAAAATAGCCCATATTATTAATACTCATGGCAAACATCCCTCCCAAAAATATCTTATTTTTTCTCTCCTTGCTATTTTATTTCTAGCTCTCTTCTAATCCGCCACCAAACTTTTATTTTTCAAATTTTGTCAGAAAGTAAATGAAAAACAAACTGTTCTTGGCTGAGACCATGAATTCTTGGCAATTAGCATAACAAAAATAAATTCACCTTAAACTGATTTACACTCTACCATAATAAGGCTACAGACTATTTTTCTTATATTGTTATTCTTTTTTGAAATGTATCTCTGGTAAGATGCAAAAGCACATTATTTTGTCTTTATTTATATAGCTATACAATGTTTAAACTTTCTGACCCATAAAGCTGCATTCCAGAAGTAGAAGTCTGGCCTAGCCTGGCTTCCCTCTTAGGTTGATTGATTTAAGGATGAAGAAATGTCTTCTCTGAAAACTATACCAAACCAGTCCTTGTTTTATGGTCCCAATTCACCTCTTACAATTTCTTAACATTTACATGACAGCAGGAGGCTCTGGGCCTACTCTTTTCAAATACAAATATCCTTGGAAAAGTTAATATATAAAACTGTTGACACCTTAGAGTAGAAAGAAACAAATTATTCCTATGTAAAAGCCAGCTGAGTATAAAACCCTCAGGAGTTAGGATATAAAAGAAAAATTCTCATATTGAGGTGGTGGAAAGAAATGGGCACCTAGACACTCATTAAGCAGTAGGAGGCTCTAAGGGAACCGAGAAACCAAGATCAGTGTGATTCTGGCAGTGTGGCAAGCAAATATGGACCCGTGAGACTGATATACACTAGGGGCTCATCTAGCCATAGTTTCTTCCAGTTCTTCAGTAGGGTATAATATTTTCCTCTTCTATCTGCCACCAAAGGTAGGACAAAATAGAAACGGGGTATATCCTTAGGTACAAACTAACCAGATGGTCACAGCACAGTGTTACTGAAATGTATGTCAAACCACACTAACAAAAAAAAAAAAAAAAAAAAAAAAAGTCTTCTCCACTCTTGAGAGACTGATGTTGAATTTCCCATTTTTCCTGCTTTTGCAGCATATAGGAACTATGTTCTCTCTCTGTTTCCCATGGGGTAAGGGGTTTACCAAGTGTCTGATTTGTTCAGGAGGAAGAAGGGAGCTCATGGCCTCTTCAATAGTAGAAGAAAAGATGATGAGATACTGGGTTACTGAAAGTAAGGTAAGAGAGCATTTTCAAGATGAGAAGATGAAGGACTGAGGGAAACAACACCCAGAGGGAAGGGCCAAAAAGGAGGCAGGGAAAGGAAGAAAGAGATAAGAAGAATCAAGAATCGATGGCCAGGGAAAATGGTAGAAATAGTCAGGACATTCCTGATTTTAGAATTTGGCATACATCAAGTCTCTTGACACTTTTTAAATTGACTCTTTGTTTACATTTAATCAAGTAGCATATACAAAATAAGGAAACCAAGGAGAGAGACTTCGTAAAATCAATTTCTCAGGGGTCAGTTAAGAGACAGGAATAGCACTAGTTATGTGGACAGAGAGAATTTAATATAAGTAAGTGTTAACTAGGTATAAAGCTGTTAACTAAATAAGTCAATGAGTAAAAAAGGGAACACTAAGGCGTTAGGGGTGTAACAGCTGCAGAAGGAAGCTACCCTGCCTCTGGCTGAAAGAATCCTAAAGACAAGGGGTTAGAATGACTAAAGTTTAGAAGACTGGAAGAGGCCCTTGGAGCTGAGATTCAGACTTCTGAGGAAGGGGATTGCAAGGGTGATGCTGGTGCCTCTAATTGTCCAAATGTCTGAAGTTTGGTTCTACAGGTGTTGGATAAACAGCAAAGTATATTCACGAGCTGCTATAGGAATGCACTTCCAGTGCTGAGATGCAGAAGTGTTACTGCGGGGTGGGGGGCTGGGTGGCTCAGTTGTTAAGCGTCTGCCTTTGGCTCAGGTCATGGTTCCAGGGTCCTAGAATCGAGCACCGCGTCGGGCTCCCTGCTCAGTGGGGAGCCTGCTTCTCCCTCTCCCACTGCTGCTCTTCCTGCTTGTGCTCTCTAGCTTTCTCTGTCAAATAAATATAAAATCTTAAAAAAAAAAAAAAAAAAAGCAGCAGCAGTAGCTTTACTGGAGTGACGCTCACAAAAACAGAATAGAAGTGGATGTGCGCTGGCATAATAGGATGTAAAAAGGGAGCAGCTTCCCTTCTCTGTCTAGCACCCCCTATTAGCTGAGCCTAACCCAGCCAGTGAAGCAGAAATGTGGTTTGCTGAATCACAGCCCCTGTATCACAGAAGAGAATACAGAAGGGTAGGCTTAAAGAGAAGAGGCAGTAGCTTAAGAATGGGCACACAACCTTTAAAAGAAATATCTTCCCAGATGCTTTTCATTCCTTAATTTTGAAGACATTTGATCAAAATCAGAAAATAAGAAAGGCTGAAACTTCAATATAATAGTTTCAATAATAAACCAGATTATGGAAGGCCTAAATCTATTTTGTTTAATGATAACAATTACTTAATTTATAGAAAATTATTGTGAGACTATGCTCATTGTAAATGCCTTGTTCAGTAAATATTTATTAAATATTGAATATGTATCAGAAATTGTTCTAGGTACTTGAAATATACCAGGAAATATGAAAGACAATATCCTTGGCCTCAGAGAATAGGATTCATTTTATAGAAGATTTATATCAACAGAAAAAAATCAATTGCAAAAGTTTTATGAAGAATAGATCTGGTGTACCATGTGATATACTTGCATTGACGATTATGGCAGTACATGCATTTAAAGATATAGATATGATTCCAAAATCTCACTACAAGTCTATCCATTTTTCCTGCCCACTCTCAGATGTATTTCCCTCAACTTCTTCCTGTATCTCTAAGTAGAATTAGGGAAGTATTATATGTGATTCAAAGTTCTATGAATTCTGTCACTGAAATAATTCACACCCCACAGCCACATCATAAAATCCATAGAACTTTCCTCTTTTAGCATCTATTGCTATAAAATGTAAGGATAATTTAGTGCAAATAAAAGAAGGAAGGAAATACAGGCTTGATTTTTGAATCGTGTTTGACTAATATGCTTCCTTTAAATAAATAGTAATATATGTATCTTTCTACAAAGAGTAGTGGTTTATAAACTCAACTTCAGCTTAGCCATTTGAAAACCATCTCTGAAACTTTATGCCAATTAAAAGAATTGCTCTGATTTATGCTGAGATCATATGGTGTTTTTTGGAACCACCATGGTCTTGTTAAATGTATCTTTCTTCCACATTTATTTAGATGTTCAGAGAAATCTCTCAAGGCTCTATACAGCAAACTTGAATTGTGACACCTCTCTCCTTTAAAAAGAAAAAAAAAAATCCCAAACTCCTTTCTTATTGACCATGTAGAATCTAAGACACAAGTGTTATTTAACATTTGAACACTTCAAAAAAAGTATCATCTTCAAGTTCTTAGAAATAGTGGATTCACTGCAATCAGAAATATTCAAACTTCAACACAAACCTTCTAACAGTGACTAACCCAGAGCTTGTTTACATAGTAGGTGCTCCTACTATAGTTTGCTGATCACAGGTTTTATTTTTAATAATAAATGAACAAGGAAATTCAGTATCCCTGAGCAATTCTTCTGTTTAACTGCCCTTATACTCCAGATGTTCTTACAGTTGTCCAAAGTTAATCTCTCACTTTTTTAGGTCTCTCTCAACATAGGTCAGGATTATTTTCTCAACTCTTCTCCTATTCTTAGACTAAGACAGAAGATCTGAAATGTCTCCGATGGTAGGAGATAAACAGAAGTTCACCCATTCTCTTACACCCTTGTTTTCCAACCATGTTTCCCAAGAAGGTTGATCTCAGTTTTTCATGGTAAGACATACAGCTTAACACGCCATCCAGTTGTCTATACGATGAGATAAATACTAGACTGTATACAAAGACTTCATAACTTGGCTCAAGCCAACCGCTCAGATCACACCTCCACTCCCTACCTTTTTCCAAATAACTTCTGCATACCCCTCATCCAGAGCTACCAAATTCTAACTTTTCCCCATTTCTCTTTGGCAATGACACCTCAATTCTAGCTACCGATTGGAAACTGTTGATCAAGACAGAAAATGCTAAAATTGGGTATATTTCCACCTGATGTGTAGTGCCACTGGAGTGATGAAGGTCACAGCTTTTCTTGTAGAAAATTCTATTTTGAGACCATCAGTGCTGACTGAGAATTTCACAAGTCCTGCCAAATCCTTTTCCTTTTGGCTATCACTGACTTTGCTTCCTCCAGCTGCCAACCATAGCCTATTAAATGCAAACAACTTTAAAGTAACATTTTTCCCCTGACACAAAACAACACAAGCTGGGTTTCTGAGAGAAGCATACAGCCTTAGTCTGGGCTCTGCCTTTGAACCATTTTAGACTTTCATTTAAAAAAAAAAAAAGAGAGAGAGAGAGAGAGAGAGAATTCAGTAGCCATTGCCTTTATAAAGCATTTGATCTAATGTTGGTTTATCTTTCATCCTAGGATTGGGTGGGGAAGTTTTTACATTATACTACTAGTTTAAAAAAAAAAAAAAGAATGCTTTCTGAAAATGAAATCCTGTCAAATTGTATGTTTTGTTTTCAAGTCACAAGCGTGGACTGCCTATTCTAGGAGTAGCTGGAAAGTGGGAAACAGAGGAACTTGAAAGAAAAACAGATTAAAAGTCCTGTTCACTAGGCAATATTATTAAAAATAAAATCCTTTTGTAGCCTGTCATCTTGATGTTATGAAACCCAGTAGCATGTTTTTTCTCCCTTTCAAATGAATTTTGTTTTTAATAAGCTTGGCTAAAAGTATAAATGCTTTTGGCGAGGTCAACTTGAACTTGTGGCTTTTCTTAGCCATTGGGGTCTACACCTCAGAGGGTTTTCTGTTTTTACTGGAAGTTTAAATTTTGTTGACTTGAACTGGCAGTTTCTTTGTGAGAGCACTTGAGTCCTTTAATGTTTTCTTTTTTGGTCTCTTTTGCTGTTTAAAAGGATGACTGGAGGATAAATTTGGTGCCTTGGATAGATAAATAAATCTGACAAAATTATAAATGACTCAGTTAGCTAGAGCAGGAAGGGGAAAATAGTAGTGAATTAATTTTAAAAAGAAAACACACCCCTCAGTAAAATGCATGAAACCCTAACAAAGACAAATGCCACTCAAAAAAAAAAAAAAAATTCACTATTTTAAGAAAAGAAAATAGTCAATTTTTCCTAATGTGGAAAACCAACCCCCCCAAAAAACCCTAAGAAATAATGTATTTTTACATATAGTATATACATATTACCTTATACCTTATATTATATATTTGTCAATTTTGTACCTTACTTCAAGTTTTACTTATGTAGCCTATTTTAGTATGTTAATATAATAATCAAAGTGTATGATTTTAATATTTTTATTAGAAATTCATTATGAACAAATTATCAAGCTTATTTGTAATTCTAAAAAGGATGAGTCACAGACTATAACTTGACTATGAATAAAATAGTCGGTTCTACAGGTTCATAGTGGCTGACAAAATCAGGCACTGACTATGTAAAAATAAGAATGTTTGTTTGATGCACAAAACACACCAGAATGCATCCAAGAGATGGGTTTTCTTAGGGATGGTTACATCTACTGTTTGAGAAAAAGTGATGCAGGAATGCATAATTGGTTGTCCTCCTTCTGTGCTTTCCACAATGAGGAGAATCTTTCAAAAAATAGATAACTCATAATTTTGCCTCAGGATCATTCATTTTTTGCAAATATTATGAGGCTTGGGTGTTCAGGTTGTTCACATTTCCCACTGGCCAGCCATAGTAACCACAGTAGCTTTCTCCATTCCTAACAAGGAGTCACCATACAGAGGATTCATGTACTATCCATTTGCAAAGAATAACTGAATACTATTCTAAGAAAAAGCATTTTCTTAATGGCTCAAAAGACATTTAAGTACTTTAGGGTATGGGGTAATGTTGATAGTTTTTAACACATGTACTATAGGTATATGTACTATAGGGAAGGTATATAAAAGGGGGCTAGATTATTAAAATTTTGAGTTAACTCTAAACTTTGAGATATGCATAATCGAGATCTAAATTGATAAAATTTTCTGATCTTAACATGATAATAATAATATTTAGCTCATAAGGACTTTTGGAGATGTGTTAACATATACAAAGAACTTACAATACCTAGTATATGGTAGGTGTTCAGAAAATATTGATTGAGAAAGTATTGATTCCTTTCTGGTTTCTGAGGATACAGCATATTATGTAGGAAACAGCTTAAATTTTGTGTGTATGGAGGTTGGGGCACTGGGAGGATTAATGATACTCTGGATTGCATGTCTAATCTGACACTTAAAAACTCATAAATTTAGCCAACTTTTTAACTTCTTCAAGGTTCACATGCCTCATGTGTAAAATATGTTTCCTCATCCTCATAGGATCAATTTATTCATCCTCATGGGACATATGTGAGGATTACACAAGACAGTAGTGCCTAACACAGTACCTGAGATACAGCAGGTGATCGTTAATTTCCTCCCATAGCTTAGTCCTGAAAGAATTATAAGATCAACTAAAATAAGTATTACATACACACAAGAAGTTGTCTGAAGTCATTTATAACTCTTTATTTAGTTATTCTATCTATTGTCCTCAGGGATCTTTAATATGATTATTATGTTTGTTTTTGGCCTTCTGCACACAGCTCTAAGATAAGAAATAAGCTCTGGTCTCAAACAGACCTGAGTTCAAACCCTCATATTGCCACCCAGTATCTCTCTTCCAGTTTTGAAGTTTTATATTGTATTTCAAGTCTTTTACAGGTTACCCCTAAAATTTTAACAACTCTTCTAAAAGTTAAAATGTAAATTTAAAATATCAACCCAGAAAAAGACCCAGTGCTATATCCCAGAGGACCCTGAGAGCTTCCTTCAGAGAGGTGAATTACATCAGGTTTAGAGCATCAGGAATGTAATCATCTGGGAAGCAGCTGGGTGGCTCAGTCAGTTAGGCATCTGCCCTTAGCTTAGGTCACGGTCCCAGGGTCCTGCTCTTGAGCCTTGCATCAGCTGAGAGTTGGTGTCTCCCTTTCCCTCTGCCCCTCCCCAAATTCACGTGCTTCCTCTCAAATTAAAAAAAAATAATAATAAAATATAATTTATCACCTAGTGTAATCACTTGTTAGGATGGTGAGCCTTCCATGATGGCACCCCAAAATCCCCGCCCCCAGGTATTCTGTCTGAATTCCCCTTGAGCATGTTGATTAAACTAGTAACTCCCTTCTGACAAAATATGGCAAAAGCAATGGATATCATTTCTGAGATTAGGTTATAAAAGGTGAGGACTTCCATCCCCCACCACTCCTTCCACCTGCGTCTCATGCATCACAGTCTTGTGAACCAGAGGGTCCAGGCTAAGGGGCGTCCACTCCTGATTCACAGCAACTGTGAAATAATAAATGAGCTTCCTTTAAAAAACAAAACAAAACAAAACAAAAAAACCACTAATTTGGGGATAATTTGCTATGGAGCAATCGATAATGCAGATGAGCAGGGCACAATGACTAAAATTACGACGAAATTCATAGATTAAAGCTGAAAAAGAGAATTATTTGTTTTGTGTTCAAATATCAACCAAACACAAATCATTTTCAGTGCCATGAAATTTTAGATCATCACAGCTATTTTAGTGCCTCTGCCTGATTTTTTTTTTTTTTTGAGCCTTCATTTTTACAGTATCTGTTCCCAAATGGCTTACTTGACTTGGTAATTCCTAAATATCTAAGTTGAAAATGGGAGGCCAATAAAGCCAGTCCCCTACTGAAGAGCATTCAAACCCCATATAGGACCTGGATCATCAGCCACAGCTGTGCTACAATCAAGTCCAAAAGCCTAAGGAGCCATCAAGACAGGCAGATAAACTTTGATTAGGGGAAAGTTCACCTTCTTTGTATAGTTCAAATATCTCATAAAAGACAAGGAGAAGTAAATTTAATGCTGAAATTACCATCCTAAAAACTGCCAAAAAAGCTGTTTCAAGAGATTTGTCATAATCCACTTTCCCCAGGATAGAGAGTTTTACTGATTTATAGTGCAAAAACTAAAGCCAATCAGACTGCTGAACGTTGTATATTACAACAAAACGGCCAAGCCCTTCTCTCAGACTCATTTGGCACTGGCAGTACTCTCTGCTCCCAGTGATGCAAAAAGCTCCCTGCCTTGCAAACCACAAAGTCTGAGTAGATGCCATCTTCCCTAGAAGAGCATTAGAGTCAACATCTCAGAGGACATTCATTACCCTGTGGGGCGCCCAGTCTGCCTTGGCTGGTCCCCGGCTTAGACAGAGAAGAGCAGCCCTCACTTACATCATCGGGCTTTAGATTTTTGAAACTTCTTTAAGCTTGTATTAAAGTTTTTGGTACTCTTGCTATATATAGTTAAATAAATATACATTCTTAATTATTCATCTAAATTTATATCTCTATATACAAATACCTAAGATTTTTTTTCACTATGAAATCTTTTCAGAAAACTAACTGCCATTTAACAATAGTAACAATATGTCAGAGTCAGAATCAAGGCATGAGGAACTCTTTTCCTCTAGCACATGTATCAACAGAGAAACTTCAAAGGAATATATCTACCAAGACTTATAACGCTACTCTGTTACACCAAAGCTTCTGTCTGAAAAATGTATAAGTCTGTTCTTCTTTTTTTTTTTTAGATATTCTAAATTAGTCAGAGTACTGCACTAAATGACAGCAAAATGCTGGATTTAATATCTCTATAGGTTCATGGATTTCCTCTGTTCTACGGCCAAAGACAAAACCCCTAACTCCAGATGTTTTATCAATAAGCAGAACTATAAATCTATCAATAATACTATAAAAAATCCCAGTGTCTGATATACTGTTGCTAGTTCATAAATATCATCTTCACGTATAAAAAGAAAATTTCTCTATAGATCTATTGATGGGCTTGGGTATTATTTTTCATGGTACTGACTTGTTTACAAAATGAAATTCTTACTTACTTTGGCTTCATGTTGACAAACCTCCTTTCTCTAACAGCTCAGAGGTTGTAGCTCACATAAATGAAAAACAATACTCTAGCTTTATATAAATTAAATAGTTATACATTGACCAAAACACAGCAAATATATAACTTTGAGCTGGAAAAAACTTTTAATTTTCATCTATAACATTTTACAGACATTTCCATTTCTCCCATTTATCATATTAAAAATATTGAAAATGATATTAACTACATTCCCAGTTAGACTTTATCACAACTCTATGTTTTACTCAGAATATGTCAAGGAAGCAAATAAGTATCTTGAGAATTCATGTAATAATGTTTGAAAGTTATCTTCTTTTAGCCAAGAATAAAGTGTCATTTATCTAATTTCAACTAGTAAAATCAAATTCTGGTTACTATAATGGAAGAGTAAAAGAAGTTTATGTAAATTAGAAAAGTTTTAAAACCTAGTTTTATAATTCATCTTAACATTTGCAATAACTAGAAGTATCTGATAATATAATTTACATTTATCCAAAAAAATCACAGTGACTGATCATGAAGAAAAAACTGAGGGGAAAAAACTTTACTGGGCTAAATTAAATGTGTTCAATACATTCTTTTACCAAGATGTTTTGCACCATTCCATAAACATTTATACTTCTAGGATTTTATACCACGGAATATAATCAAAATTCAGAAGGAAATTCCTTTAGTCAGATTAGTTCAATGGAAAATTATTTATAGAAAAAATGAAATGACCTAAATTTCCAAAAATTGGTAAATGGCTGAATAAATTAAAACAGAGTGCAATTACTTTTCTTTAACAGATCCTTATTTATTCCCTTTTATCAAGTATTGTGCTTGACCCTAGGGATATAGCTTTGAACATGGCAGGAAAGTTTCCTAATCTTTCTATCTTACTAGCTTTCTCCTAGCTTACTTTATTCAAAATGATGTTTATAAATCATTTGTACCAAAGTGAAACATGCATAGAAAAGTTAGAAAAATATATATATAAGAAATTGTCTTTTTCTTTCTTTCTTTTTCCCAACCTGGGGCTCAATCTCACAACCCCAAAAACATGACCTGAGTGGAAATCAAGAGTTGGATGCATAACCAACTGAGCCACGCAGGCACCTCTATAAGAAATTGTTTCTAGAATATGATCATAGCCATGAACAAATTAGGTATAGAAAAACATTAAAGAATATAAATAAAATGTTCACTACATTTTTCTTTGTGTTGCTCAATTTTGAGGGTCTTTTTTGTTAATTTTAATTAATACTAACATTCTAACAGCCTTGTAATAAGTTATCATGGTTACATGGGGCAAAATGCTGTGAAAATCAAAACAAAGTTTCTTGGATAACTTCAAAACAGAAGTCAAAACTGAATTATATATATCTCCAAAATACACAAGGTAGAAAATAGGCATTTCTTTTATTTTTAATTTTGTTTTTATTAGTTCAAATTTATTGACTTATTATATTTAATATTTAAAAACCACACATATTCAATGTATACATTTTGATGTGTTTGCACACATGCATGTACATATGATAGGATCAGCACATTCAATGTAATAAACATATCCATCACCTCCAAAATGCCTCATGTGTCTCCTAGCTTTTGTATGTATGTGGTAAGAAAAATTAACATGAGACCTATCTTCACTTAACATATTTTTTAAGTACAACACCATATGAACTAAAGGGGCTTTTCATCACTCTACTTTTCTGTACTATCCAAATGCTATATAATGACATATATTACTTTTGTATTTAGAAAATAATCTTATTTTAAAACAAAAACTAATAATTGAACTTGAGGAATAATTGTTCTATTTCACCTACTCTCATCTTCCCATTGAAATACTGATGAAAGACTGAGAAAGTAGAAGAGATTCATAGTATAATAAACCCTGAGCAGTGATCATTTACTGGGATTGCATTCCCACCACAACCTGACTTCCACTAACCAAAAGGCTATGAGGCAGAACTGAGGGTTTCTACCTACTATGAATTGCCTCTATTTACCTCAGAAAGGCAGGGTCTCCAGGATTTTTCTGAAGTTACAGAACCACATGAGCCTCTATCCTCTATTTTTTTTTTGTTTTTGTATATCCACTTTTTAAAAAAAGATTATATTTATTTATTTGACAGAGAGAGAGAGAGAGATCACAAGTAGGCAGAGAGGCAGGCAGAGAGAGGGGGGAAGCAGGCTCCCTGCTGAGCAGAGAGCCCAATGTGGGGCTTGATTCCAGGACTCTGAGACCATGACCTGAGCCGAAGGCAGAGGCTTAACCCACTGAGCCACCCAGGAGCCCCTCCACTTTGGAGAACAAAAGTTGATGTGTGATGGAGGACTGCATCCTGAGAGAGACATTCAATCCTTTGAAAGGCACACAGAAAACTGTGAGTGGCACTGTGGACTTTTAGAGCTGCAGATCCTCACACATGAGACAGAGGGGAGTACAGCATATAATAAAGTGCTTGGGAATAGATCATCCTGAGAACCTGCACAGCCCAGGAGAGCTATGCCACATAAATAAGACCTAAGCATTACAAACAAGGCTTGAGATGCATATAGTAAACACTTCTTCTAAGTTCAAAGTAGGGTAAGAGACTATTACCAACAAGGAAGACTGTGAAGTATACCAACAAGAGCCATTTTCCTCTCATTTAAGTTGAAGAACCAATAAAAGAACAACAGAAATAACTATCACAAAGAAATGAAGAAAGAAAAAATTCTAAAACACAGAATAAGCAGAAAGTAGTGATTATTCAAAAGAGAAGCATGTCTGGCAAAGTTTACCTACAGAAACAAAGCTAAATTTTAGAAATCATCTTTTATGTCTTTATGGTAACATTCAAGAAAACAGGTTTTCTAATCAGAAAGAGATGAAAAATCTGATCAAATGCTAATCATTGGCCTGGGAAACCACTTAAATTTAACAGAGTTTAAGGCAACTAAAAGTATAAAGCATAAGACAATTAAAATCTGCATTTTAAGAAAGAGTAAACTGAAACTGCAGAAAACTGAATCAAGATTTAGAAGTTAAATGTAAACAGTTCCTCAAAAATGAAAGACACAATAGCAAAGAAATAGACCAGAGAGATGGGAACAGAAAGATAGACAACAGATAGTTAACCTGAACAAATTAGTACCATGATGGGATCAGAGCAAATGGAATGGAAGTCTTATGTGAATAAGTAAAAAATCTTTTCTGAAACTACAGTTGATAATACAGACTATATAGATATATCTGTGTGTGTTTATATATGTATATGGAAATATATATGGCATATATAAGTACATGTTAATAGATATTATTATTATAGTATCATTTATCATATAAAATAATTAATAAGTAATATGTAATACAGTTAATATTTGTCTACCAAATTTCAGGCAAAATTGTTAGTTTCTTTATAATTGTGTTCAAACATTATGCAGAAAACTGTGTGCATACATTTTAGGGGTTAAGAATCTTTCTCCCCCAAAATAAGTAACCAATACCTCTTATACTATTGGTTGAATAGTGCTTTCTTTCTCCAATAATAGTAACAACAACAATATGAGGACCCTTCCAAGCCTAAACCATATTAAGAAATAAATATTTATTGAATGAATTAATAATAATAGCTAAAGTTTATCAAACCCCTTTTTCATGCAGGTATGTGCTATACAACATTTTTATAAAAATTAACTTCTATTAAAAAAATTAACTTCTACAGATTTGGTTTCAAAATGGTAATGTAGGAAGACTCTGAACTCACCTCCTCCAGGGAGCACACCAACTTATGCCTATTAAAAGAACAATACCCCCTGAAGAACTAACGACTGACTGAATAGCTATTGAACAAAGACAGAGAGCAAGACAGATGGAGACATGCCATTGTTTAAAAGAGTAACTAACATATACAGTCATAGTTACAGCCAGCCAGCAAAAGTCACCAAGTTCGCAGTCTACAGAGAAGACACCATATAGAAGACCACTCCAATTTTAGTACATAAGTTGCCATTTCAGCTTATCATAGAAGCAAACACAGAAAGTCAACCAAACTGGCAGAGGAATATGCTCTAAAAGAAAGGACAAGAATAAAACTTAAGTAAAAGAATCAAATGAAACAGAAATAAGTAACATACCTGAAAAAGAGTTTTAAGTAATGACCATAGAGATACTCACTGGGCTGGAGAAAAAAAAATGGAAGAACTTAGTGAGATATTCAATAAAGAAATGAAAAATATTAAAAGGAACCAATCAGAGTTTAGGAACACAATAACTAAAATAAAAAACATACTAGAGGGAGGCAACAGTGGACTAAAGGATGCAAAAGAACACATTAGCAAGCTGGAAGGCAGGGTAATGGAAAGCACACATGCTCAAAGCAAAAAGGGAAAAAAATTAAAAGAATTGAGGACTGATTAAGAGATCTCTTGGACCACACAAGTGAACATTTATAATATAGAGGTCCCAGATAAAGAAGAGAGAGAAAGGTACAGAAAACTTATTTGAAGAAATAATAACTGCAAACTTCCCTAACCTAAGGAGGGAAATAGACATCCAAGTCCAAGAAACACAGATACTCCCTAACAATATGACTCCAAGGGTGTCGACAACATGGCATATAATAATGAAAATGTCAAAGAGAATCTAAAAGCAGTAAGAGAGAAACAAAAAGTTACCTATGAGGAAAAACCTATATTCCTCTCTGCAAGCCAGAGAGGAATGCAGTGACACACTCAAATTGCTGAAAGAAAAAAACACAACCAAGGACACTCTATGTGGAAAAGTTATCATTTAGATTTAAAGGTGAGATGTACAGTTTCCCAAACAAAAGATAAGGAGTTTACCACCACTAAGCCAGCCTTACAAAAAATGTTAAAGGGTCTTCTTTAAGAGGAAAAGAAATTTTCCTCTTTCCACAATTAGGTATATGAAAAACATGAAAAAAAATGTAACCTCCTAGTAATCAAACTCAAAACTACAATAAATAAATAGAAAAATAAAGGAAGAGAAGACAAAATAAAACACTATAGATATTCATCAGTCACAAAGAAAGGGAAAAAGAGAAAAAGAAAGAACTACAAAAGCAACCAGAAAACAGATCTTAAAGATGGCAATCAGTACCATTGATATTGATAGGTATGTATCTATCAATAATTATTTTAAATGCAATGGCCTAATGCTCCAATCAAAAGACAAAATGGCAGAATGGATTAAAACAAAACAACAACAAAATAAGACCCATCTATATGCTGCCTACAAAAGATTCACCATGGACCAAAAGATGAAAAAAGAATGAAAGTAAATGGCTAGAAAAACAAACACCATGCAAATAGAAGGGGGAAAGTGGGAGAGGGAGAAGCAGGCTTCCCACCGAGCAGAGAGCCCAATGTGGGGCTTGATCCCAGGACCCTGGGATCGTGACCTGAGCCAAAGGCAGATGCTTAATGACTGAGCCACCCAGGTGACCTCAAAATAGAATTTAAACAAAGACTACAACAAGAGACCAAAAAAGGGCATTAAATAATGATAAAGCAATTAATCCAACAAAATGATATAACAATTGTAAATAATGACACATCAAACACCGGACCACCTAAATACATAAAGCAAACATTAATGGACAGTAAGAGAGAAACTGATGGTAATACAATAATAGTAGGCGACTTAGCACTCCAACTGCATCACTGGATACATAATCTAGACCAAAAATCAATAAGGAAACAAGATCTTTGAATGACACATTGCACCAGATAGTCCTAACAGATATACACAGAACAGTCCATCCCAAAACAACAGAATACATAATTCTTTTCAAGTGCACATGGAATCTCTTTCAGAACAGATCACATACTAGGCCATGAAACATGACTTAATAAATTTAAGAAGACTGAAATCATACCATGAGTCTTTTCCAATCATAACAGTATGAAACTAGAAAAAAATCACAAGGAAAAAAAAACTGGAAAAAACACAAACACATGAAGACTAAATAACAAGACACTAACCAACCAATGGCTCAATGAAGCAATCAAAGGAGAAATTTTTAAAAATACGTGAGACAAATAAAAATGAAAACATAACAGTCCAAAATCCCTGGGACACAGCAAAAGCAGTTTTACAAGGGAAATATATAGCAATACAGAGCTACCTCAAGAAACAAGGGGAAAAAAAACCTCAAACAGTCAAAACTTAAACCTAAAGTAGCTGGGAAGAAAAGAACAAAGACCAAGGTGAGGAGAAGAGAGGAAATAATAAAGATCAAAGCAGAAATAAATGACATAGAGACCCCCCCCAAAAAACATCAATGAAACCAAGAGCTGGTTCTTTGAAAAGATAAAGAAAATCAACAAACACTTAACTACACTCATCAAGTAAAAAAGAAAAAGAACCCAAATAAATAAAATCAGAAATGAGAGTAGAGAAGTAACTGGCACCACAGAAATACAAAAGGTTATAATAGATACTATGAAAAATTATGTTACAACAAACTGGATAACCTAGGAGAAATGGATAAGTTCCTAGAAATGTACAATCTTCCAAAACTGAACCAGAAAGAAATAGAAAATCTGAATAGATCAATTATAAGAAATAAAATTGAATCAGTAATCAAAAAACACCCCAAAAATAAAAGTCCAAGACCAGTCAAATTCACAAGTGAATTCTACCAGACACTTAAAAAGAAGAGTAAATACCTATTCTCCTCAAACTATTCCAAAAAACAGAAGAGAAAGAAAAGCTTCCCTGTATATACAATAAGGACAGTATTACCCGAATACCAAACCCAGACAAAACACCACACACACACACAAAAAAAAGAAAACCACAGGCTAATATCCCAGATGCACATAGATGCAAAATCCTCAACAAAATATTAGTTAACTTCATAAAACAATACATTAAAACATTATTCACCACAATCAGGTGGGTTTTATTCAAGGGATGCAAGGATGGTTCCATATTCACAAATCAATCTCATCATACACCACAAAAACAAAACCAAAGATAAAAATCATATGATCATCTCAGTGGATGCAGAAAAAGCATTTGACAAGATTCAACATTCATTCATGATAAAATCTTTCAACCAAAAATGGGGTTAGAGGGAACACACCTCAACATTACAAAGGCCACATATGAAAAACCAACAGCTATATAGATATACACATATATATGTATATCTATTAGCTGTTATATATATATTATACACACATGTGTAGTATATACTATATATAATATAGTATATATAATATATAATGTATAATATAATATATATACATATACGTGTGTACACACACACATATATATATATACACACATACACATATATATCCTCAGTGGTGAAAAACTGAGTTTCCCTCTAAGATTAGGAACAAAACAGGATATCCAGTCTCCCCTCTTTTATTAGACACAGTACTGGAACTCCTAGCAACAGCAATAAAACAAGAAAAAGAAATAAGGAACATCCACAGTGTTAAAGATGTTTAAAAGTCACTATTACTACAATCACAAAGACAAGAAACATGTGTTGGCAAGGATATAAAGAAAAAAAGAACCATCTTACACTGTTGGTGGGAATATAAACTGGTAAAAAATCCACTCTATATCTCTATTTCTTTATTATAATGTTTTTAAAGTCAATTTTTCTTAAGCTTGTTCAACATTGGTCTCTTTTATTGTTCTTTTCAAAGAACCAGTTTCTAGTCGTATTGATCGAGTCTACTATCCTTACATCTGGTTGTCTATGTTCTATTTTATTAATTTCTGCTTTTATCTTTATTAACTTCCTCCTCTTATATTTTGTTTACTTTTTTATTCCTTTTCCAATTCAATGAGCTGAATACTTGATTAATTCAGTTTTCATCTTTCTTGTTTCCTAATAAATGAATTTAAGGTCATTATTTTCTTCTCTTAGCAATCACTTGGCCAAATCACAGTTTTTAAATTTATAGCGCTCTCATCATGCTTCACTTTGAAATAGTTTATTTGAATTTTTATTTTCTCTTTAACCCAAGAATTATTTATTGGGTGTTTTAAATTTAAATGAATTGGTATTTTTATTTCTCTTTGTTCCTAATTCCTAATTTTATTGCACTGTGGGCAGACTTCATGCTCAGTATAATTTTTGTTTTGAAGAATTTATTTAACATTGTTTTGTGGCCCAGCATAATAATTAAGAATGCAAGCTGGAGCTCAGAATCATGCTTGGTACATAAATGCCATGAAGTCAAGGTCAGTTTTTATGCATTTTGCATACACATTTGAATAAAGTGTGTACTTGATTTATGTATGTATATTTATTTATAGTAATTATGTTAAATTCTTTTTTTTTTTAAGATTTTGTTTACTTATTTGACAGACAGAGATCACAAGCAGGCAGAGAGGCAGGCAGAGAGAGGAGGAAGCAGGCTCCCTGCTGAGCAGAGAGCCCGATGTGGGGCTCAATCCCAGAACCCTGGGATCATGACCTGAGCCGAAGGCAGAGGCTTTAACCCACTGAGCCGCACAAGCGCCCCTATGTTAAATTCTAAATCCTTATTTATATTTGTTAACTTTATCTTTTGAATACTCAGAGGACCATGCTAATGTCTTCCAGTCTTCTAGTCATTGAAATCCAACATTTCTCCTTGCATTTCTAAATTTTTTTCTGTATATATTGAATGCTATATTATTTGCTGTTATATTATTTCACCCCATATCTGGTGGACTGCATCATTTAATATTCTATAGTTTACATAATTTTATATACCATCTTTTTATTTCTTTTTATTCTATTTATTTTCAAAATGCTATTTTAATTTTTTCTGTCATCTTTAAGCAAACTTTTTATTGAAACAGAATGCAATTTTCTTGTTGTAGCTCTTCCAACTTGTATACATGTACGAGTATGTATTTATGTATGTATATGTGTTTTCTTTTATTATCCAAACTAAATACGTATAAAATGTTGAATTTTATCCATTTACAATTACTGTAATCATTGATAAGTTAAATCCCTTATTTTTTAAACTTTTCATGCCTTTTTGCTAGTTCTCTTTTATTATTTTAATATCACATTTTCATCTAATTCAAGAAAATGTGTTGAATTAATATTCATTCCTTTAGTGGCTTGAATATTTTACACACTGTCAACATTGTTAGGTCTCTCTGCTGATCCTTTCTAATGAAATCTTGCTTCCATTTAAGTATTCATTCTCTTTTAGATATCCATGTATATCAGGGCAGGCAGGTACCACAGGGAAGGACTTATTATATGTCAAAGTCAGTTATGGAAATCTTTTAACCACCATTAGTTTAATCATGGTCATGGAATATAATTTCTATCTAATAATACTAAATCTACTTGTGAGTTATTGGAAAATATTTTCTGGTTTGATTAAAAATAAAAAACACACATAAGGAGACACAGATTCTCTTCTTCTACTGCATGTTGTCCAAAACAGATATGATAATTCAGAAAAGCTGATGTTATCTTCTAACCTGAAGTCCACCTGTGAGGATGGCAGAATGGAAAACAGGAAGAAGAGAGACTGCCCCTATTGTTAGGTTATTTGGAGTTATAATTCCTATTATTGCAGCTGAATCATCCTAGCTCTTGCAATATTTCAAGTTGCATTTTTTTCTAGCAGTATCTACATTGATAATCTAATCAGTCTCTATATCCCCTGAACTAAACAAGACAATAAAATTTCCCTTCCCATAAACTTTGTCTCATATCCCAACTTTATCCACTCATACGGAAATTTAGTTACATATTATTTAAAATCATTATTCTACTACTTTCAATTCTTAGTAATTATGTCTTTTAGTCTTATTATTTATACTAGAAATAAATTTTATGTTTAATTCTCCCTGTTTTCTTTCATGGTTTTATTTTTGTTTAAGTTATGAAGATCATTGAATAATTCCTTCAGATCAGTACTGATGTCTACCTTGATCAGGTATGCAACTCTATTTTATAAACATTTTCCCTCATAGTTCTAAAATATTCTTTTTAGCATCCTACATGAAGAAAAATATGTTAATAGTCTTTCTCTTAGTATCTATAAATTGCCTTTTTCTCTCTGAAAAATTTTGTATGCTTTTCCCTTTATCATTACGTAAATTTGCTTAGGATACTGATTGATGTGGCTTTTGTTTTGTTTTTCAGTTTTTGTGGTTAGTTTAACTTTTATTTTAATCCTGTGTACAGGATTATTTTAATCCTATGTAATAGATGTCTTTCTTTAGCTCAAAAGTTTTCTTCCATTATTTCCTTGATCATTCCTTTCTTTCTATACCCTTGGTTTTCTACTATTATAAAGTTGTTGGAACCACTGGCCTTACTCCTGCTTTCTCCTCATTTTCCACATATTTGTATTTTTGCACTCCATTCTACCTCACTCTGTCCATATCTTAGCTCAATGTTGCACACTGCTCAGTCTTTAACCATATACATTATGATATGCAGCCCCAAAATAGGATATTCCAGCAATCATATTTCAAATTTATAAGAACTTTGTTTCTTTTTCCATGCAGTCTTCTTCTAATGGATGCAACAGCCTATTAAACTCCTAGCTAATATTAATTATAATCATTTCAATGTTTAATATTATTCTTTCTATCAACTCTGATCCCTGAGAGTTCATTCTATTTGTTAAGTTAGATGTGCTTCTCAGATGAAGCACTTTTCTTTAAGCATTTAATGTTTTTTTGATGTTTGTTCATTATCTGTACATGTAAATTCAAATTCATACCAACAGTTGTAGTTTCTTTATTCAGCCCAAATGGGAGTTTCTGATTCTCTGAAAATAAATGCAGGGTGTGATTACTAGTGTCCACATCCAGAAAGAGAGCAAGAAATGGGGAAGTATGTTATAGATGAATTTATTTTTTGGTTTGTAGAAATATAACCTTGACAAATTTTTTCACAGATTTGACTCCTTGTACTTGCTGGTGAGTCAGACATCGCCTCACTTCCGTGGATCAGTTTGAGTATCTCTTATCAGAAATCCCACTTCAGAAACACATATTTTAAGATACTGCAATTTTGAAAAACTTGAATATTCAACCCATAGATCAGAAAGTACAAAATCTATATATATTAAAAAAAAATATGGAGCAAGTCTAACAGGTAAACAAAACCAAACTTTTTTTTTTTTTTTTTTGAGGATGTTGAGGTGATTCTTGGGTTTCTCGAGGTCTACATGACTTCTACATTACTTCATATTTTCGGGTGGTGAGTTCTGAAGCTCTGTGGACATCATGTGTTTCCAACGCTGCAGTGAATTTTCATCTTTGTATTGTTCGTGGGATTTAGGAAAAGGGAGTCACACCAGCATGTTCAATCATGTATTTTGACCAGAACTAGGCTAAATCAGCATTAATCTAGACAAAGGATTCAGTAAATAATAGGCAATGTTAACAACAGAACATAGGCATAACTTGCTATGTTTTAAAATTTCAAGCATAAAGTAAAAAAAAAAAAAAATTACAGAAAGAATAAAAAAGTCACCTATGACGTTACCAAAACCAGACTGATCAGACTTTTCTACCACATAAATTTCCAGAAAAATAAAAAGAATGAACACTGCAAAACAAAAAAAACAGCATGATGGCTATAGATCCTAGAATAGAATT
This sequence comes from Lontra canadensis, assembly GCF_010015895.1. Classification (NCBI taxonomy): domain Eukaryota; kingdom Metazoa; phylum Chordata; class Mammalia; order Carnivora; family Mustelidae; genus Lontra; species Lontra canadensis. Next base: position 15,099,096 of record NW_022631012.1, on the reverse strand, counting down.
TTGTGAAACATGTCTAATTTAACAGAGAGGCATTATTATACATCCAAAGTCTTAAAATAAACTGGTCCATACCATTTATGAATAAATTATTTGGAAAAATGTCTTTCAAAAGTGATATTAAAATGATTAACTCACAAATTAGGAAAATGTACTGTGAACAGCTTGTCAGTGATCATTAAACCCATAATATAGATAAGAAAGTTTAAGAGGAGAGTGACAAAAATTATTGATGAAAGATAAAATTAGTAATAATAATTTAGACCTAAAACTTCTATATCATCAAAATAAAACTTAGGAAAAAAGTCAGTAAATTAGATCAAAGATTAGGTAAACCATTCTAATAATGCATTAGGGTAGAAGTTATTAAAAATTGGTTGATATTTTATACTGATAATAAAGGTTTGAATATTTGTATGTGTGTTTTAAAGGAAAAAGTGTAGAATTAAAAATGGAAATTCTAAATGATGACCAAAAAGTAAAATAGTCAAGTTTTCCTAATATAGAGGTCACAGATTTGAGTAAACCATCGAAGATATCATATTGGATCACATATCCAGGGGTCTGATAATTCTAACTGAGCATCTGCTATTGGGCTGAGCTCCTTCTGCAAGTCCATTGATACTCATCCAACCTCAGACTTAAGGCACAAAAACTCTTAATTGCTTTACTTTGACTTTTTTTTATAACTTTTATTATAACATATTTTATGTTTAAGGCCCTAATTAGGTTTGATAGGATTCAGTACCCCTGTATGGACTTCAACTAAACTTTTTAAAAAAATTTTTTCAGCTTTATTGAGCTATAACTGACATAAATCATATATATTTAAGCTGAACAATGTAACTTGATATGCATATACATTTTGAAATGATTACTGCAATCGAGCTAATTAATATTTTTTGCCTCACGAGTTACCATGTATGTGTGTGTGTGTGGTGGGAACATTTAAAATCTACTCTTAGAAGATTTAAAGTAGACAGTTCAGTGTTATTAACTATAGCCACCATTCCATATATTAGATTCCCCAGAACTTATTTATTCATATCTGAAAGTTTGTGCTAAAGACTAACCTCTCATCATTTCAAACAGTCTGCAAGTCCTGGCAACCTCCATTTTCTCTCAGCTTTTCTGAGTTCTAATTTTTATTGTTGAATAATATTCCCTTATAGATAAATAATGGTAGATGGATCACATTTTCTTTATCCATTCATCTGTTGATAAGCATGTAGCTTGTTACCATATCTTGGTCACTGTGAATAATTCTGCAACAAAAACAGGAGTGCAGATATCTCTTATGTCCTGATTTCATTTCCTTTGATATAGACCCAGAATTAGGATTGCTAGAGCATACGGCAGATATATTTTAAATTCTCAACTAAACTTATTTTTATCTGGTTCTCATTAACCAGAATTAGGTATAGTGTTAACATAGTTTGTTATCAATAAAAATAAAACATAATCTCTATATGCATAAATCACATTATCTACATCACTTGAGTAACACTAGATTCATGGATTTTCACAGAATTTTTAAGGCTCGAGTTATCCCAACTTGGCTGAGAGAAAAGATATTAAGCTGGCTCATTTTTACTTCTATATATTTTTAAAGTATTTCTGCTTTCTGGTAATATGAAGATGCTATAAACCGTTGAACTCTCCTAATAAAAAACAGAGTCAACTGTTTTCTCCAGAACCACAAAACAGCATGAGAAACCAAACTATGACACTAGATGTGTATGTTAGAGTTTACATTTGAGGGCTAAGAGTGAATAATACTGATAATTAAACACCTAAATAACAGTATTAAAAATAGGAAGTGAAATGATTACAACAAAACATGAGTTTCTAATTCCTATAGTTTTGCTTTTTCCAGAATATTATATAAATAGTGTTACAATAGTGTCACACAATTGCATAAATTACATAAAATAAATTATAACCTACCAGAAGTTATTTTATTTCAAGATTGCTTTCCCTCATTGTTTAGATTAAAGTCATTGGCTCTTTTCATACTCCTTCCTGAAGAACTTGTTTTAACCTTTCTTTTCTTTTCCTTCCTTCTTTCCTTCCTTCCTTCCTTCCTTCCTTTTCTCTTCCTTTCTTTACTTTTTCAAGTTTTTATTTAAACTTGCTATCATACATGGTAGTATTAGTTTCAGGTGTACAATTTAGTGATTTAACACTTAATACAACAGCTGATGCTCATCTCAAGTGTACTCCTTAATCCCCCTCACTTGTTTCACCTATCCCTCTACCCATCTTCCTCTGGTAACCTTCAGTTTGTTCACTATAGTCTGTTTCTTGTTGCCTCTCTCTTTTTTTCCATTATGATAATTTGTTTCTTAAATTCCACATATGAATGAAGTCATATGGTATTTGTCTTTCTCTGGCTGACTTATTTTGCTGAGCATAATACTCTCTAATTTCACCCACATCATTGTAAATGGCAAGATTTTGTTCTTTTTTATGGCTGAGTAATATTCCATTATATATATATATGTATATATATATGTATGTATATACATACATATATATGTGTATGTATATATATATATGTATATATATATATATATATATATATATGTAATGGGTAAAGAATGGGTAATGGGAATAGGTAAAGAAGATGTGATATGTATATATCACATCTTCTTTACCCATTCCTTAGTCAATAGACTCTTGGGATGTTTCCATAATTTGGCTATTGTAGATAATGCTGCTATAAACATAGTGGTGTATGTATCCCTTTGAATTACTATTTTTGTGTTCTTTGGATAAATACCTAGTAATGAAATTGCTGGGTCATAGGTTAGTCCTATTTTTAACTTTCTGAAAAACCTCCACACCATTTTCCAGACTGGCTGGCTATACCAGTTTTCATTCCCAACAACAGTATAAGAGCATTCCCCCTTCTCCACATTCTTACCAACACTTGTTTCTTGTATTATTGGTTTTAGCTATTCTAACAGGTGTGAGGTGATATCTCACTGTAGTTTTGATTTATATTTCCCTTATGATGAGTGATGTTGAGCATCTTTTCACATGTCTGTTGGCCATCTGTAAGTGTTCTTTGGAAAAATGTCTATTCATGTCTTCTGCCCATTTTTTAATTGATTGTTTGGGTTTGGGAGTGTTGAGTTTTAGAAGTTCTTTATATATTTTGGATACTAATCCTTTCTCTGATATATCATTTGCAAATATTTTCTCCCATTTCATAGGATGCCTTTTAGTTTTGTTGACTGTTTCCTTTGCTGGGCAGAAGATTTTCATTTTCTTGAAGTCTCAAAAGTTTATTTTTGCTTTTGTTTCTCTTGCGTCAGGAGGCACATCTAGCAGGAAGTTGCTATGGCCAATGTCAAAGAGGTTACTGCCTGCTTCTCTTCTTGATTTTAATAGTTTCCTGCCTCACATTTAGATCTTTCATCCATTTTGAATTTATTTTTGTGTATGGTAGAAGAAAGAAATCCAGTTTCATTATTCTGCATGTTGCTGTTCAGTTTTCCCAAACTATTTGTTGAAAAGACTTCCTTTTTCCCTTGGATATTCTTTCCTGCTTTGTCAAAAATTAATTAACCATAGAGTTGTGGGTTCATTTCGGGGTTTTCTATGTTGTTCTCTTGATCGATGTGTCTATTTTTTGTGCCAGTGCCATACCGTTTTGAATCACTACAGCTTTGTAATATAACTTGAAGCCTGGAATTGTGATACTGCTAGCTGTGCTTTTCTTTTTAAAGTTCTTTGGCTGTTCAGGGCCTTTTGTGGTTTCACACAAATTCCGAGACTATTTTCTCTAGCTCTGTGAAAAATGTTTTTGGTATTTTGATAGGGATTGTCTAAATGTTTAAATCACTTTGGGTAGTATAGGTATTTTAAAATCTGTTCTTCTAGTCCATGAGCATGGAATATTTTTTCATTTCTCTATGTCATTTTCAATTTCTTTCACCATTTTTTTATGGTTTTCAGAATACAGATCTTTCACCTCTTTGGTTAGGTGTATTCCTAAGTATCTCGTGGTTTTAGGTAGGATTCTTTGCATTACACTCCCAGACAACTGGAAATGGAAACAGTGTCTCTTTTTGGAACATAAAACAGTAATAACTATTTGGCATCTTTCAAAGGTGATATATATTTGAATCGTTAATCCACAACTAGAAATCTAGCATAAGGAAATTAGAAAGATGTTAATTAATCATATACAAAGATATTTATTACAGCAATGTATAAAATCTTGTGCCACACGAAAAGGCTAAAAAATACAGGAATTTTTTTATTATACTACATCCATGCTATAGAAAAATGACATGCTATAGAAAAATCCATGCTCTAAATTATTTCTCTAATAATACTTAATGACAAGAAAAAGCACTTATGATATGATTTTAAGTGGTAAAGAAGATACCAAAATATATCTGAAATATGATTCATTTTTTATAGATTTAATGAAACAAAAAGGAAGAAAGGAAGAAACAGCAAAAGTGCAAGATAGGAGTAATGCAGAAAGGGAGAGAAAAACTAAAAACCCTAGAAAAATACATTAAAGCATTTCTTAAATTATATAAACTCTAGGTGATTCAATATGATTTTGAAACATCATCTATATATTTTTGTCCTATTTCTACAATCATCAGTTATCTTGTCTGATAAGCAGTGAAAACAAAGTTATTTTTTATATTAAATCTATACTTCAGATTCTAAATTAGAGTTATAACATTTTGTAGAAACTCAAAAGTTAATAAGACTATAACTATCATTGGCTTTTCATGAAAGCCAGCTTATCTATACTTTTAGAATGGTTTCTTTGTTTTTCCGGAAGTCTAAAGGAAAATTACAGAAACCAAGGAGGAAAGAAGATGCCTAGAAGATTAACAGGGACTTTTCCCCTTGTAAACTATTAACAACTACCAAAAATTTATTCCACCTGAAAGAATGAGCTTTCTTCAAGGGCTTTTTTTTTTTTAAGATTTTATTTATTTATTTGACAGACAGAGATCACAAGTAGGCAGAGAGGCAGGCAGAGAGAGAGAGAGAGGGAAGCAGGCTCCCTGCAGAGCAGAGAGCCCGATGTGGGGCTCGATCCCAGGACCCTGGGATCATGACCTGAGCAGAAGGCAGAGGCTTTAACCCACTGAGCCACCCAGGCACCCCTCTTCAAGGGCTTTTGAAATGAAAATCTTAACTCAAGTCCTAATGGCTAGACATCTGAAATAAAGCTACCCTAAAATCACAAAAGACAATAGCTGACATTATTTCTCTACTTTGGAGGGACACTTACTACTTCATCCTATGCTCCAAGTATTAATTCTATTTACTCATTTATTGTCCATTTAGCCTCTTCTATGTACTATAGGCTAAAACCTACTGTAGACTAGTTTGCCCAGGATACAAAGGAAAATTAAATTTTTTTGGTTACAGTAGAGGAAGTTAAGTTTGTGATTCACTCAACCCTCACTACAAGTTTAGACTAATAAAGAAGAGTTACATCTTACTACAGGAAGTACTAATTATTCTTAGACATTTCATTTCTTTAAATATTCCTTATTATGTATATTTTTAATGTAAAACTATCATTAAAACTGGTATCTGTTTTGATAACATTTTGATAACACTTTATTATTAATAAAAATTATAATTTATAGAAGAGTCTATATATATTCCTTTGAATGAATTATGTCTACAGTTGAAAATCCAAATGTTTCAGCTATGAGACAAAGACCCCTCCTTAATAAAAAGTTTCTTAATCAAATTGAAAGCATAGGAACCAGTACAAAAGAAACAGCTTAATTCAAACCAGTTCTGCAAACACACACACACACAACAGATAAATGGTGTGGCAGAGACTTCTGGTTGTCCTCCAATATCTGCCCTCTTTCTATCAGTCACAGAATTCCCAGGTTAGCTCATGGCTTTGGTCATATGACCATGTTCTGGCCAACGGAATATATGTATAAGTGGTAAATACAACTTTCTGGAAGGGTCCTAAAGGGGTGAGGGCTTGTCTTCTCCTGCCTCTTCCCCCCCTTCTGCTGTTTAAAATGCAGATAGGCTGGCTAAACAGAGAGCAGCCACTTTGAATCAGAAAGATGGAAGTTGCATGTTCATAGTGGCAGAACATGAGATGAAATGAGACTAAATAAACCCTTCTGGTGTCAACACATCAACCCTAGACTGCCTACATTTATGTGAAGGAGAAGCATACTTCTCTCTTTTTAAATCCATTGTTGTTTGTGTCTTCTTGCACTCGTGAGCAAATCTCAAGTTAACTAATACAAACGGCAAAAATCTAAGGCTAGGTTCTTCATTCTACTGCCACTCAGGTATCATGACCGCTCCCTGCTCGGTGTTGAGAATACTTCTCAGCACAATCATATCCAAAGCACAAGTTAACTATATTCTTTCTAATGCTATTTAGCTCTTAAATTTTCACAGGAACAGAAAATCTGCCAGGCATTTGCAGTATGGCCTTGGGTAAATCATATTAACGCTACTGTCCTCAATTTCTTCATGTATCGAAGGAGCACAGTAACTCTTACTTTGATAATAATAACATCTATTTACAAATCTTAAAATGATTCTGTGAGACAGGTATTACAATTAGTAAAAAGAATTTCAGAGAAGTTAAGTAGAATTCTCAGGATTACACTGCTTAGTAGCAGAACAGGAATTCAAACTCATGTAAGTCTACTCTAAATACTAAGGTATACTTTAATATCTTCTACCTCTTACCTTGTGCAGAGTCACTGAGATAACCTATCTAAAACCTATCACACAGTAAATGCACATTAAATGTGAATTATCCACACACACACACCCCGTTCTTACAGTTGATAAAATGAAAGCATTTTGCTTTCACTCTCCTTCATATATAATATTACAATAGGACAGCTCTGTGAAAGAATCAATCTGGATGAATTCCAGGTTTAAGTAAAAATATTATAGAATACAATTTTACCCTTGAAGAATCCCAGGCCCAGTAATTTTTCAACAGATTGAATGCATTAAGCTTTTGTATATACATAGACCCATGCTGGAAGATATACAAAGTTAATCTGAGAGTAACAATTCCTGTCCTCTAAGACTTTATAACCTAAAATAAACCACAGAGATGCCAGCTCTAATACACAGATTCAAACAAACATCAACACATGAATAAAGAGGAACAGTACAGACTTTCAGTCCTGTGTTGAAAAGAACTGTTTTTAACATACACACACAAATTAGAATAATACTAAAACACAAATCAGAACCCTTCTGAGTGGGAAGGATAAAGGGTTTTCTGAAGGAGGAAGGTATCCTCCAAATTAACTTCACACACCAGGGTTTCTCTAACAATGCCAAAAAGAAAAAAGGGGGGGGGGATAAATAAATAAAAGCTCTCGCACAGGGGTGCAAAGGTATGTTTGCACAAACTAATTATTCAGCAGAATGGCCCTCGTAAAGTACAGGTTTTTTTTCAGACAGGAAAAAAAAAAGTTTTAAATAATTTTTTTTTTCAGCCAAGAATTTTCTTTCAGGTTTTGACATTTAGAAGCCTTCTATCCATAGGTATGTACAGACTGGAAAATACATTTAGAAAAGAAGATCAACAATAAGGCTCACAGCATAATAAAATCAACTAGCTAAAAATGTAAGTAACTTTACTGTATGATGGTAAATGGTACAGATAGTGCTTCTTCATGATTTTTTTTTTTTTCCTTTTGAATGAAATATCTTCTTCCCCCATTTCTGGAAGGTTAAGCTGTAATTCCCTTAAGCATTACACCTCTGCACTGGTTAAATCAAACACCCTCCACCCCTCTCCCCCTTCTCTATCACTCAAACTCCCTTTCTGAAAGCCCGAATTTCATTTAAGAAAAACTTCTCACAATAAATTTAAGTAAGTCAGGTCAACTCTGCTCCTCCTCAAAACTTAAAAAAGTTTGAATTGCAGCCCCTGGCCAAATCTACCACTTGTGTATTGACAGGATTAAAAAAAAAAAGAAGAAAAAGAAAAAATCAACATTGAAAATAAACAAAACTCTACCTCTATTCCTACTTAACTGTGTCAGATTAATGTGAAAATCAGAGTAGGAAAGTTTCTGCAGTGACTCTATGGCTGAGTATAAAGACAGCCTCAAGCTGAGGATTTTCATCTTCACCTGATTTATGCCTTCCTTTCCTCCATTTATTTCATTCCCAAGGCAGAGACTCAATCTTTTCTCCTATTGAAGTCATTGAAACAGTGAAATCTTTCTTATCCAAGCAAAACAATCTCATTCATCATACTGCAGTCACATCGATTAGGAGTTAACAGATAAAATAAAACATCAAGAACCTCCCTTTTGACCCACAAGATCTTTCCTGACTATTCCTGGTGCCCTAGGACAGCTCAATACAACCTCTTCACTATTTGTTTGTCTATCTATTTAACAAATATTTGCTCAATGCCCATTGAGGGACCATGGGCTATCTAGTATTGGTTCTTATATGATAATCGGCCGATACAGACATATATTGATTGGGCTTTCATACCTATTACCTCCCAATTAAAATACAATCTCCTTGATTGGTGTGGGGGATCTTAGTCTTCTCTTCACTGCCTGGCAGAAAGTTCCAACAAGATTTTCTCAATACATATTTTATATATAGAAGACAAGGTTTAAGCTAATGTTATAGCTGATTTGAGGCCTATATGATTCAAACCATTATGTATTTTTCTCAATTAAAATTTTTGAAGGTTTTTTCCTAGTCTGTGGACTGTAGTGGGTACAGTTTACCTCTCTATGAGTTACAAGAAACTGAATTTCCATCTTTGGGAATTCACCTACATTTCAGACAATGCCAGATGTGCTGGTTACACATGCCTGCTCTGTGAATACAATAAGCTCAACTTATTTCATTGACTGCACTGAAACAATGACTAATTCTATTCCTGACTCCACACAATGCCACAAAACTACAGCCACCATAATGATATAAGAACTTAAATACCACAGTACAAGATTTGACAATTAAGAATATACCTTCAGTGATGTGAGTTGACTTGAGGTTGTTGTTGGAAAGGGGACTATCTTTAGTCCATTAGTCATTCATTTGACTATATATGTAACTGCTCTGTAGCAAAATATATGATCTTAAGATCAAGGAATTTATACTTAATTAAAACGTGTGCGTTACAGGATGTGAAAGTGGGACACTGTTATCCCAGTTGTTACTAAGTGTCCAACACTGAGAATAAAAATCCAAGTTGTTAAATGTTCATATATTCTATGTAGTACCAGAATATATATATATATGATTTATTAATATGGCAGACAAAAATTTATTCTGCCACTTTCAGCCTCTCACCTATCTCTAGACTATATAAAATAAAGAGAGGTAATAATGATAGACAGACTCCCTGAGAAGCAAGTTGCTGGGGTATTTTGTGTTTCTCCCTCTCCTCCTAAAGAGGAGAACTTGCCACAAACTTTAGGCCCATTCTGGGGGGAAGGAAGAGCTTTATGAACCTCCCAAAAAGTTTGCGATGAATTCTGTTCTGAATTGGATATTGGAAGCTGAGTCCTACTTATAAAAGATTACGTGAGCTGAAGCTGTCTCTAATGACAAAATATAAAAAATAAAAAGGGCAGCTACAATGTGAGAAAATTTCATTTCTATCTGTGATGGACAGAAGGAAACCACTTGAAAGGAGTTGGGCTTAAGTCAGCTTAAGTCATTAACTCTGAATACCAGAGCTAGGTCATTTCAAAAAAAGATTTTATGTGGTTTGTACAAGAACTTACAAGGGGCCAATTGAAGAGGTATCTTTTGCTTCAGAGAATCAGTGAAAGGAGTCCCTGGTGAGGGCAAATCCTCTAAAAGGCCACAGAATTTCCCAAGAAGAGAAAAAGAAAGCTTTTGGCCATCTTTCAAGCCCAGGGAACACTAATGCCATATGACTACCTGACCAGTCGAATAATATCTTCTCATTCCTCCTTCCCTACTCCCTCCCCTCCCGTGATCACAAAGGGCCCAAAGCAGAAAAATGAATGCAATGTACACTTATCTTTGTTCTCTTGGTATATTGCTTTTGGAACTGATTCACCATATTGTGAGCAAGTTTAAGCAGGTTAAGAAGAATCCTAGGTGAAGAGAAACAAAGCTCTGGCTGAGTTCCCAGACAACAGCCTGAACCTACCTGCCAGCCACGTGAAACAGCTATCTTGAGAGTGGCTCTTCCAGCCACCATTGACTCACTCCAGCTAACATGTGGGGCAGAAATTATCTCTCCCCATTCAGCTTTGTCCTAATTGCAGGCTGATGAGAAAAATAAATTACTCTTGTGGTTCAAAGCCACTAAGTTTTGGGATGGTTTGTTACTTAGCAATAGTAATCAGAACAGATTACCAAGCCCAGTGGATATAGGAACAGCTTTAAATCGAAATAAATATTAAAGCATCGATAACACTTAAATGACGTTTTATCACACAAGAAACTCTCACTTGAGAAAGAGCACTAACTCTTGAATCTGCTTAAGGTGTCCAGAGATGAAGAGGGAACCTCTGTTACCCCCCCCACACCTCACTAGTTTGAAATTCAGTGGTAAGAAACAGGGACTCTGAAGACTTTATTTTTTGCATGTACCATGCATGTTAATTCTTCCAAATATATTTTAATTTTTTTACCATGCATGTTAATTCTCTAGTAAACCGGTAATTAATTAAGCAAACGTGATAATAATCATAACTAAAATGTTTGGAGGGGGTTGAAAGGCAACTTGAGGTGACAATTTAGCGTCAAAAGCAGCACTGTATACGAATGCTAGCTGAATATGATTTGTAAATTAGAATGGCCTTTTGCAGACAAAAACCAGAAGCCACTAGTGTAGCTTAAATCAAATTTGAAAGCTGTCAGGAAGAATATCCAAAGTGAGCACGAGCATGAACGTCCTCAGGGTATTCATGTCTGTCTCTAGCATTAGCACAATGACCAGTAAGTACCCAATAAATACTGCTGAATGAATAAATAAATAAATGGCTCTTTGTCAGAAAATTAACCTGTACCCATGACTGGAAACTGCAACACCAAGATCAAAGAATTATTACCATTATTGAGTTCACCTTTGCTTTCAACCCCTTGGCTCACCATGCAATGGGTTTACCTCTACCTGATATATCGGCTTTTCCTAGTATGATCATTAATTAGGTTCACGGAGCATCCTTGCAGCAGACAAAAGAGACAGAATTTTACTCTCTACCTACCAGGCAGGAAAGAATTAAACTGAGGCAATGAGGAACTTTTAAAGAAATGACTAGTAATAATAATATGATGAATTAAAAATAGGAAAGCAGCACTTATGAGAAATGTTATTGTTTCTTACTACTAAAAATAAAATGTCTAGAAGTATATTTGGTTGCCTATTTAAGAATGACTTATAAAGAAATATATTATCTAGTCATTTCTACCATTTTAAGAGTTCAATGTCTTATAATTTATGACAATACATATAGAATCATGAAACATATGAGTCAAAATTATCTTAAAGATCATCTAACCTGCCCTACAAATTTTATGGTTCAGAAAACTAAATCCTAGAACTGTTTAGTCATTTATCCAGGATCACATATTTTAAGAGAGCTGAAAAAGGCAAAAAACAAAGATTTCTTTATTCCTACTCTAGGACTCTTTCTTTTATATTACCTTGTATCTGATATTCATAAAATATAGAACTTCAATAAGTATAAAATTGTCTAGACACATTACATAGACTAAGACATATTTATATGCAATGTTAAAAATATAAACATGTATAACCATATTACAAATCTACAGTAATCAATACAGTATGATACTGACATAAAAACAGACACATACATCAATAGAACAAAACAGAGAGCCCAGAAACAAACTCATGCATATATAGGTGATTAATTTTTGACAAAAGAGCCGAGAACATATAAGAGGGAAAAAACAGTCTCTTCAATAAATGGTTTTTGGAAAACTGGATAGCCACATACCAAAGAATGAAACTGGACTACTATCTTATGACATCACAAAAATCAACTCAAAATTCACTAAAGACTTGAACATAAGTGATAAAGCTCCTAGAAGAAAACATAAAGGGTTAGATCCTTCGTACTGGTCTTGGCAATGATTTTTTGGATTTGACACCAAAAGCAAAGACAACAAAAGTAAAAATAAACAAGTGGGACTACATGAAACTTAGAAGCTTCTGCACAGCGAAGGAAACAACAAAATGAAAAAGTAATCTACTGAATGGAAAAAAATTATTGCAAATCCTATATCTGATAAAGAGTTAATACTCAAAATATATAAAGAATTCATACAACTCAAGAGTAAAACAATCAAACAACCTAATTTAAAAATGCATAGAGGATCTGAATAGACTTCTTTCCAAAGAAGAAACACAGAGGGCCAACAGCTACATGAAATGGTGCTGAACATCATCAATCATTAGGGAAATACAAATCAAACCATAATAAGATATTGCTTCACATCTGTTGTAATGGCTATTATCAAAAAGACAAGGGGCGCCTGGGTGGCTCAGTGAGTTGGGCCTCTGCCTTCAGCTCAGGTCATGATCTCGGTGTCCTGGGATCGAGCCCCGCGTCGGGCTCTCTGCTCAGCAGGGAGCCTGCCTCCCCCTCCCACTCTGTCTGCCTCTCTGCCTACTTGTGATGTCTCTCTGTCAAAAAAAAAAAAAAAAGACAAAAAATAACAAGCACTGTCAAGGATGTGGAGAAAAGGGAAACTTTGTGCACTCTTGGTGGGAATGCAAATTGGTACAATCACCACAGAAAACAGTATGGAAGTTCCTCAAAAAATAAAAAATAGAATTAGCATACAATCCAGCAATTCCACTTCTGGATATTTATTTATAGGAAATGAAAATACTAACTCAAAAAGATATCTGCACTCCCATGTTCCCTGTAGCATTCTTTACAATAACCAATACATGGAGACAACCTAAGTGTCTATCCATGGATGAATGGATAAGGAAAAAATGACAGCACACACACAGAAATCTTCCATTTGCAACAACCCTGATGGACCTTGAGGGCATTATGTTAAATGAAACAAGTCAGACAGATAAAGACAAATACTATATGGTCTCACTTATATGTGGAATCTAAAACAAACAAAAAAAATAACCAAAACTCATACATACAAAGAATAGACTGGTGGTTGCCAGAAGTGGGGAGAAGGGGATGGACAAAATGGGTGATGGGAGTCAAAAGGTACAAACTTCTAGTTATAAAATAAACAAGTCAAGGGGATGCTATTTACAGCATGGTGATTATAGTTAATAATACTGTATCATATATTCAAATGTTTCTAAGAGAGTAGATCTTAAAAGTCCTCATCACAAGAAAAACTTTGTTAACTATGTATGGTGATGGCTGCTAACCAGACTTATTGTGGTAATCATTTTGCAATATATACAAATATATGTCCAGTCATTATACTATACACCTGAAACTAGTATACTGTTATGTGTCAATTACATCTCAATAAATAATTGAAATATTTCCTTAACAAATCATCTATTTATATAAAGGAAATTGAACTTTTTTCATCCCCAAACATCTTACTTAAATGTGTTAATTATTGTCTTCACAGCACACTTTTACTATGTTTCCATTGTGAAAAATTGAAGTAGTGAGGATTACACTGAAGTTTAATGCACAGCAATTCTGTGAGTTACCCAAAAATAACAGCAGCTAGTCAAAGTTCAAACTAGGATTCAAATCTCCTACCTTTGGCCCAAGAGTCCATGATGAAATATAATCATATTATCTACCTTTGCTTATGTGCAGAAAATATTTATACAGGATATTGAAATTACTATCTATAGACTTCATTTAAAAAGAGAAGTTCTGATGTCATAAAATGTTGAAAGTACATTTTTGAAAGGAAAGGATTTTTCTTTTCAAATTTACCATCTACAAAAACCCTATAATTTCACCTCTATATTTTCCTATCCAAGGAAAGTTAGAGACACTTCTACGTGGAAAATCAGATAACCTTGAGAAGGGTAAATTGTTGGTACAGTTAAGAGTGGCATTGAAAACTGCATAGAAGAACTGTGTACAAAACCCAACTAACACTCACATTGTCCTTGTGTGATGGGTATCACTACAGCTTTTAAAATTATATGTAGTCTTTTATTAATGAACTTTGCAATATTAAAAAAATTGCACTTTTCGGTCGGCAATGTGCATTCCTTGCATTATTAATCTCTCTAACCCCTTCATGTCCTTACTATCTAGCTATAAAAACACTTGAACAAATAATAGAGCCCAATAAAATCCTTCATCGCAGAGTCTAAGAAAAACGCTACATGAGGTCCAAGACAAGAATAAAAACATTTCCTATATTCCAAGGAAAATAGCATTCAGATTAAAGCCAATTTACAGTGAGGTGGTTTTATAGGGCTTTGTTTTTTACTTCAACTTGGCCTTCTCAAGAGCTTGTGAAGGTTATAATGCTTATTCACAAGAGACTCTTCATTATAAATGGAGAGATATGTCAGGACCAACAAAGCCATCTGCAAATTATTAGACATTATATTCAACCATGTAGTTATAATGTACAGCCCTCAGAAATGTTAAGGATGGATGGTGTATTCAAATGAATTGATTAAATAAATCATTTACTAGCTGAACTTTGATTTCACAGTATACTTATTTTTTCCACTTAAAGTTTCTTAACTCTGAAAACCTCGAAAATGTAACACCTGGCCAGAAGCAATCACCAAATTCACTTAATTAAAATCAAATGTATTTAAATTTATTTATTCAACTTTTACCAGATCTCTTTTTTCTCAATCCAGTATATTCATTGTTCTTTACCACTGGTCACAGAAATTTTTTCCAGGAATTCTAAATAAGGCTGATTAATTAAAAGAAAGCCAAGAAACAGACTGTTTGCATTGTGTTCAGTAGAAAATTTCACATCATTATGAATTCTCCACAAAATGAGTCCTTCTTAATAATTATGAAGACAGCCGAGAACACTGGCACACAGGAAGACCCTTCTGGCAGCTGACAATGGGTAAACCAAGTCACCAATAATAGTTGAGTAATTCCACACTCAAAAAACCTGAATATTTACACTTGAAATTTGACTGCCTTAAGTTTTCAGTTAAAAGAAGTAATGGTTTTGAAAATTCACATTCAAAATTTTGTCTATACTAATTAAATCATAGAGATTCATAAAAGTAAAATCAGGGAATCCATAGTTCATAAACTAATAAACAAAGCAAGTACATCATTATCATCAAGAGGGTATTGAGGGTTAATCAGGAATTTCCTATCCATGAGCATCACAGCACAAATCTAACCTCTACACATTTTACTATCCTAGTGCAATGGTTTGATTCTGAAAGTCACAAAGATGGAATGGAGTTGTGCCCAGAAAAAAGGTTTTTATTCACTCACTTAAAAATGTTATTCACTGTGAGTCTGTCATGTCATGGACTAGCTGGGCTCCAAGGAGATGAGGAGAACAAAAAAGACAAGACCTCTGCTCTCATTAGCCTATGGCGAGCAACAAAAAGAAGTATGGCTTCAAAAGGACTTTGCATTTGATCTTCCACCTTGTTAAGTAGGCAGAGTAGTTATTTCTAATCCTGGCTTACCCATAGGAATCCAAAATCCTGGAAAGATAAACCACTTGCTCTCCAACTCCATTATTATGTGGAACAACTTTTACTTGAAAAAAATTCATTTCTGAGTTTGAGATTATTGTATATGCCCCTGTAGCTTACCAAGATTAAAACTAGATGATCTATAAAAGTGTGCTTACTGATCAAAGAATCCATAAAATTTAAGAACTAGACAGGAATTTACTTATAGAATACTCCTGTTATTTTACAGATGAGGAAACTGAGGACCAAGAATCTAATCAAACCACAAGGCATCTAATCAAACCACAAAAGCTATTTGGAAGTAGAATTAGTTTGGGAAGCAAGGTCACAGAAAGTATCAGTGATCTTTCCAGAATGCTACATTGTACCCTGAAGTTTCATGCTTTCATAGAAACTAGAATGTTTTCTAAGACCACAGGATATTATTCATGTCTTCTCTGGAGAAGAGTATTGTTTTTTCATAAAGCCTAAAATAGCCTAGAACCTCCTTTGAAAAACAGGTGAAAATAAAATTAAACCTGCATATAAATGGTGGTAATGTGTTTCCTTTGTGAAGAAAAAAAAAATAACGAATGGCAAAATCATTTCACATGAATTGAGAGGAATAAAATGTTACTCAAGTTGCAGTTATCTATAAAGAATAGCCATTCCCTAAAACAGCACCTTTAAGGAAATTGTTTCTTTATGCCCTTTGTTTATACATTTTTCTTAGACTTGATGTCTGACAAGTGACCATGTCATTATCATAAGATACCTATTCCCTTTTCTGGAGTTGATTCCTCTTTTCTTTGTGCTTAACAGTAGCAATAGCATTCTTAAGATTTATTTCAAGTACCTACATGTACCTCTGTTTTCAACCCTAAAGTGGCTTTGTAGTTGGGTTTCCTGACTGCATCCCAGTTTCTCATTTTGCTCTTGGTAAGAGACCACATACATTTGCTGAAATCCTCATCACATCAGTTTGTCTTGTTTTCTCCTAGTGGTAAATAAAGAATTTGTATGTATTCCCAAACCAAGGGGAGAGGAGATTCATGGTTATGTATACACAGGTTTATGGTTCAAAGAACTTTCACCTACATAGTAATATTTTGGTTTGGGGACCATCCTTGTTTATACCTCTTGCTTCTGCCTGAACCTATGCCAATCTGTACAGATATCAACCTACTTACCTGCAGGGAATGGAAACTAGTCAGGATTTTATTTAAATGTCACAGTGCTTCAGAGCATAGATGTGAAAACAAGACAATCTGTGTATGAATCCCAGACTATGTAACGTTGTACAAAATAGTTTTTGTATCTGTTTTCCCATCTTTAAAAATCTAGATATTAATTGTTCCCACTTGTTGTGATAATGAAATAATTCAAGTAAAGATTAAATTGTAAGAGTAAGATTAAGATTAAGATTAAATTATAAACTATATTAAATTATATTTAATTTGGGGCTTAGAAACAAGTGTATATCACACAGTAATATAGCAAAGCAAGTTAGCCATTAGATTCAGTTCTTATTTTTTCAGCTGAAAAGCACTGATAGTCATAGACTTTCTTTCATACACCCATAGTTATATGCCTTGTTCTCCACTTGTCCTAATAGTTTTACAACTTCCAGGCTCACCTATGCTCTCTAAACTACACATAAAGGGAATAATATCCGGGAAATCAAAAGAGCTATCTATCATTACTTGGTAGAAAAAAATTGGATTTCTTTCTACTGCTGCCTCCCCTCAATTAGAAAGAAGCATGTCATTCTTCACTATCAAATAAGTATGGTGAAACTTAAGCAAAAGAGCTTAATAGCAACAGTAAACCATACCTAATATCTATTAGTCCAAGTATTTAACTCACTTTTTAAGATGCTAGTCCAAGCATTTAACTCACTATCATATTATGGGGCCAATAATTGTAGCATCTCCATTTTATAGGCGAAGTGTCAGAAGCAAATCATCTCAACTAGAGGCACAAAGCTGAAAATCAGGAGAGCCAGGGTTTGAACCAAGGTATCTCATATTCGTAGTCTGGCTTTTCATTGATCATACAACCTCTCACTATAAAAGGTCTTAGTAAGGCAAGTCTAGGATAATACAAACTTTTAAGAGACCTGCGCAGGATCCCTATCAGTTCTATATTCCAGCTGCTCAAGTCCTTTCAGCGTCTACCTCCAGATATGAGAATGTCTAGCCTTTAGATGACCCCAGAGCCCATCCTTCAAGCCATCCTGATGGACCCAAGATGAGCAGAGGAGCTTCCCCTACCAATTCATGGCCAACTTGCAGATTCATGAGCACAATAAATGCTGCCATTGTTTTAAGACACTAAGGTTTGGAGTTATTGTCATATATCCAAAGTAACCACAACAAACCCTCATCTGGGAGTAGCGGATTTATTGTCAGAAAAGATGCAATCCATAGTATTACAACAAGTAGTAAACAGGTATCTACTTCATCCATGATTATCCTTACTGAAGACCACAGGGACAGGGTAGAACTTTAGCCCAGAGACAACTACATAAATGAAGAAACAAAGTCTATTCCCCAACCTTCCTCATCTCTAGGAGATCACTGGAAACACACCATGCAAAATAAATAAGAGACACTGAAATTGGGTTACTGAATAATAAAGATTACTTGGTGGAAGAAAAAGAGAACGGTAACTCTTAGAAACAATAATTATTTAAAAGACTCTCTCTAAAAAGCATTATGTCAGTTGTATATATAATACTTTATATGTTGTATTAATAGTGTAGTAATACTATGTACTTTATATGTAACATTAATAGCCAACACTATTAGGAAGGTATTACTATTATTATATTATTATTATTTTAGAGATAAGAAAACAGATGACGTACAGAGCTCTTTAGTAATTTGCTTTAAGTCACATGGCTACAGATCAAAGTCAGGTCCATAAGATTTTGAGACAAATAGAAAAGTTTTCTTCCATCTAGAATTCTGGATTTTTCCTGCCACATTATGATAAATGCAACTCTCTCCCATCTCCAATACAATAAAGCTTCTGGAACTCTCCATGCTCTAACATGAGATACAGGAAGAGAAATATACAGCAAACTATAAAGATGATATCTCTATTTTTCTAGAGAGAAAGAACAGTCTTTATAGCACAATGTAAAGCACTGGCTAATGGCAGGTGGCATTAGAACAAGGTGGAATGAAGAGAACATTAACAATTTACTATAAATGGTTTTTCAATTGAAGGAAAAAAGGAAATGTGCCAGAAGTCTGTGGATCAGAGGTCAACACCTGCTCTTCCCTCTGTGTGTCCAAAGACTTTGACATCTCATCTGCCGGGAAATCATATGCACTCAGATACCGGCCAAGCCAGTGAGCACCAGGCCTTTCTACCAGCACTGCCAGGTCTTAGCCTCCCAAATGCCACTCAGCAGCACCATGTTCCTCAAAAAGACTCATACAACCCCTACCACTTTAACAAAAGACAGGCTGAGTATGACTTTACTTGGGGAACAAATGGTTCCAAGCCTAATTGGTGCATATCAAAAGTGACATGTATTTCTTCACTGCTAACATACATTCACAGAAGACTTAGGCGATGTAGGAGGAAAGGTCCCTTTGTAAAATGCTCAAATATTTAGCAAATATTGAGTACTTACCGTGTCTAGGAGCTGTTGTTTATTGATGAAAACTGTCTTGGAGTTCCAATTTGTACTGGATGACTTCCTTTTATCCAAAGTACTAGATGAACAACAAACTTTCTTATTGTCTTCACAGGACAACAATAGAGAATTTCCTAGTCTCTAGTCCATTGATAAGAAGTCCTTCCTAATACCAGCCTTGTCTTAGTAGCTCAAGGTCATGGCCTATACCACTCTTCTTGAATAGAAATTAAAACTGGAGGTCATAAACTTTAAGACTTATATCTGGTTCCTATATTCCTGTGAATATTTTGGCATCAATCCCTCACTTATTTTGGGTTAATTCTTATTTTACACTACTGTGAATTTTCCCTTCTTGATTTTGAGATCAATTAATTTTATTTTAATTATTTAGTAATATTAATATATTAATATAAAATACTATATTAAATATAAAATGTTAAATATTTAAATAAATATTCAATCATTTATGACATTATTAAAATAATTTTAGTAAGCATTTGGAAAGAAATTTTGTACACTAGCTTAGGCTGACTCAAGAGTGAGGATATATAGGAGCTTTCTACTTTTTGTTTTTTGCAACTCCTATATAAATCTAAAATTATTTCAAAATTAAAAATTAAAAACATTTACGTTTCCATTCTTATGGATTTCATGTCATAAGAAAAGATCATAAAGATTGGGATCAAGAAATCTCAAAATTGGTTTTACCCTTCATTAGTTATGTGACTGGGAAAGTCACTTAATTTCAATTTTCTCTGTTTAATGGACAGTGTATTTCATGGGCCTATTACAAGTATAAAATTAGGCAAGATGTTAAGAGTTCAACATATATCATTTCTTCTAGCTCTACGTCTTATTCAAGAAGATTCACAAACTGAAAATCACTGCTATCATGTGATGCTTAACCAACTTTCTTATTATCAATAGTTGTTTGCTGAGCATAGACATACTGAAAATCTGAGGCTAATTCCCATAACTTATGATGTATATGGTCAGTTTTAGAATAATCAATAAAGAAATAATTCAAAATATATACTAAAAATATATTTGAAAAATCAAATGCCACATTAGAAAATATTCATTTATATAAAAAGAAGCATGAGAGGAGGAACAAGGAAACAAAAAAGATATGAGAAATACAGAAAACAAAAAGTAAAATGGCAAACTGAATCCATCTTCTGACACCAACATGAATATCAATAAACAATCTAATCAAAAGGCAACGTTTGTCAGACAGGATTTTTAAAAAATATGATCAAACTACATGCTATCTACAGGAAATATGGCTTAAATTCAAACATGCAAATAGAATGAAAGCAAAGTGATGGAAAAGATATATCATGCAATCACAAGAAAGCTGGAGTGACCATACTGATATAAGATATAATAGAGACAAAAAAAATTTATAATGATAAAGAATAAGTCCAATTATAAATATATATTCATCTAATAACAAAGCACCTAAATACATGCAGCAATAGATAATTCAAAAATAAATGGTGGAGACTTCAAAGCACTTCTCTCAAAAATGGATAGAATAACTTGGCAGAAGATCAAGAAAAATATATAAGATGTGAACAACAATGTAAGACAACTAGGCCTAACAGACATCTAAAAAACACTACCCAACAGCAATAGAATATACATTCTTCTCAAGGATCATGGCACATTCTCCAGGATAGATAATTCAGTAGGACATAAAATGAATTCAATAAATTTTTAACTTTAAAACTTCTACAAAATACTTTCCCAATCACAATGGAATGGAATTTAAAAATCAATAACAAAAAGAAATTTGGGAAGCACAATTATGTAGAAATAAAACAACATACTCTTAAATAATGAATGGATCAAAGAAGTAAAAGGGGAAATCATGAAATACTTTGAAATTAATAGGAATAAAGACTTTACATACCAAAACTTTGATTATTATCAATAATGCAGCTAAACAATACTTAGAGAAAATGTGTAGTTTTAAATGCCTATGTAAATAATCAAAAAAATCCTCAAATCAATATATCAATATACCAAGTTAAATATATATATATATATCAATATATCAAATATTTATATATATATATCATATCAATAACCTAACCTTTCATCTAAGACAATAGAAAAGAACAGCAAATTAAGCCTAAGGCAGATAAAAGAAAGGAAGTAATAAAAATCATATCACTATGATATCACATTAATGAAGTAAAAAATAGGAAACTGTAGAGAAAAATATCGAAACTAAAACTTGGCTCTGTGAAAGGTCACTGACAATGACAAATACTTAGCTAAATTGACCAAGATAAAAAGGGATATGACTCAGTTTGCTGTTATCAAAAATAAAAGACATTACTGGAAAGGCACTGAGATGGTAGAGAAGTGAGAAAACCTGGGGCTTTCCTTGTCCCTTGAAACAGCTGTACTGAGGTCAGATCACTTGGAAAACCCAGGAAACTAATCTGAGGATATGAAAAAAGATTTCTACAGTTGGAGGGAGACAATGTGGCAGGTGCAAGGCTTTTATATTTTAAAGATTTATTTATTTACTTGAGAGAAAGAGAGAGTGTGTGTGTGAGCAGGGGGAGAGGCAAAGGGAGAGGGTGAGAATCTTCAAGCAGACTCCCCACTAAGCCTAGAGCTGGACATGGGGATCAATCCCAGGAGCCTGAGATCATGACCTGGACCAAAACCAAGAGTTCACCACCTACTCCACTGAGCCACCCAGGCACCCCAGATGGAAGACTTTTTTGTTTTTGTTTTTTTTTAAACAGATCAAAGCAACCCAGATAAAGTTCCAAACACTGCCCACTGTAAGCAAGGTGGAACTCTGCAGAGGACAAGCCCAAATGCAACAGCAGAGTACATGCAGCATACACTAGAAAGACTCCCCGATATGCCAGACGCTGGAAAGTCTATGACCTCTTTTTAGTATAGCATTACTCTGAGGTACAGGAAACACAATAAACTTTCATAAGGCACAAAAGGTAGAAACTTAGCCAAAATGACAAGATGGAATTCTCCCTAAAAGAGAGGTCATGAAGGTATCACAGCCAGGGATTTGTTCAAAGCAGATATAAGCAATATATATGAACAAGAATTTAGATCAACCATTTTAAGACTACTAGCTGGACTTGAAAAAAGCATAGAAAACACAAGAGAAATCCTTGCTACAATGATAAAAGACCTAAAAACTAGTGAGGCTGAAATTTAAAAAATCCTATAACTGAGATGTAAAACTGAGATGCCTATAATCACTATGAGAACTGAAAAAGCATAAGACAGGTGTGACAGAAGATAAAATTATGGAAAATAATGAAGCTAAAAAGAAACAGCAAAGAAAACTACTAGATTATGAAGTTGGACTTAAGGAACTCAGTGATTCCACCAAGCAAAATAAAACCTTATCATAGGAGTCCCAGAAGAAAGGGAGCAAGAAAAGGGGGCAGATGGTTTGTTTGAACAAATTATAGCTGGGAATTTCCCTAATCTGGGGAAGGAAACAAGCATTCAATTAAAGAGGCACAGAAACTCCCATCAAAATCAACTAAAACAGGTCAACACCACAACATACTATAGTGAAATGTGCAAAACACAAAGATAAAGAGAGAATCCTGAAAGCAGCTTGGCAGAAAAAGTCCTTAACCTACAGGGGTAGACACATAAGGCTGGCAACAGACCAGTCCACAGAGACATGGCAGGCCAGAAAGAACTGGCATAATATATTTAAAATGCTAAATGGGAAAAATATGCAGTCAAGGATACTTTAACCAGCAAGGCTGTCATTTAGAATAGAAAGAGATATAAAGAGTTTTCAAGATAAACAAAAACTAAAGGAGTTCATGAACAATGAGCCACTCCTGCAAGAAATATTAAAGGAGACCCTCTGAGCAAAAAAGAGACCAAAAGTAACAAAGACCAGAAAGGAACAGAGACAATCCACAGGAACATCAACTTTACATGTAACACAATAGCACTAAATTCTTATTTTTCAATAATTACTCTAAATGTGAATGGATTCAATGCTCCAATCAAAAGACAGACAGAATCAGAATGGATTTAAAGAAATGCCCATCAATATGCTGCTTACAAGAGACTCATTTTAGACCCAAGACCTCTCCAGACTGAAAGTGACGGGGTGGATAGATGAAAGACCTAAATGTGAGACAGGAATGCATCAAAATCCTTGAAGAGAACAGTCACCAACCTCTGTGACCTCAGCCACAGCAACTTCTTCCTAGAAACCACCAAAAGCAAGGAATCAAGGGCAAAAATGAACTACTGGGACTTCATCAAGATAAAAAGTTTTTGCACAGCAAAGGAAACAGTCAACAAAACCAAAAGACAACCAACAGAATGGGAGAAGATATTTGCAAATGACATATCAAATAAAGGGCTCATATCCAAAATCTATAAAGCACTTATCAAACTCAACTCCTAAAGAACAAATAATCCAATCAAGAAATGGGCAGAAGACATGAATACACATCTCTGCATTGAAGACATCCAGATGGCCAACAGACACATGAAAAAGTGCCCAAAATCACTCAGCATCAGGGAAATACAAATCAGAACCACAATGAGATACCACATCACACCAGTTACAATGGCAAAAATTAACAAGTTGGGAAATGACAGATGTTGGAGAGAACATGGAGAAAGGGGAACCGTTCTACACTGTTGGTGGGAATGCAAGTTGGTGCAGCCACTCTGGAAAACAGTATGGAAGTTCCTCAAAAAGTTGAAAATAGAGTTAACCTATGACACAGCAATTACACTACTGGGTATTTACCACAAAGATACAAATGTGATCTGAAGGAGCACGTGCACCCCAATGTTTATAGCAGCAATGCCCACAAGAGCCAAACTATGGAAAGAGCCCAGATGTCCATCAACAGATAAATGGATAAGGAAGATGTGGTACATCTACAAAATGGAATATTATGCAGCCATCAAAAATGAAGCCTTGCCATTTGCAAAAATGTAAATGAAACTAGAGGGTATTTTTCTAAACAAAATAAGTCCATCAGAGAAAGACAATTATCATATGATCTCACTGATATGAGGAATTTGAGAAACAAGACAGAGGATCATAGAGGAAAGGAGGGAAAAATGAAACAAGACAAAACCAGAGAGGTAGACAAACCTTAAGAGACTCTTGGTCTCAGAAAACAAACTGAGGATTGCTGGAGGGGAAGTGGTGGGAGGGATAAGGCATAGGGTAGCTGGGTGATGGACATTGGGGAGGGTATGTATATGGTAAGTGCTATGAACACACCTGTATCCCTGAAACAAATAATGTATTATATGTTAATACAAATTAATTAATTAATTAATTGAAATTCTAAAAGGAAAGTGAGGGGATGGAGAACCATTTATCACACTAATGGACACCAAAAGAAAGCTGGAATAACCACACTTATTCTTAGTGTATTATTCTTAGAAATCTTAGACAAACTGGATTTTAAACCAAAGGCTGTAATAAGGGTTGAAGAGGGACACTATATCATAATAAAGTGGTTCATTCAACAAGATCTAACAATTATAAAGATTTATGCCTCTAACTCCAGAGCAGTCAAATATATAAATCAATTAATAACAAAGAAACTGACTAATAATAATATAATAATAGTAGGGGAGTTTATCACCCCACTCAGAGCAATGAAGAGATAATCTAAGCAGAAGATCAACAGGAAACAAGGGCTATGAATGACACACTGGACCAAATAGACTTCACAGATATATTTAGAGCATTTAATCCTAAAGCAGAAAACACATTTTTTTTTAAGTGTGCATGGAACATTCTCCAGAATACATCACATACTGGGCAACAAATCAGGACCCAATCAGAAGAAGATTGAGATAATACCATGAATATTTTCAGACCACAATGCTATGAAACATAAAGTCAACCACAGGAAATAATTTGGAAAAACCACAAATACATGGAGGTTAAAGAACAACCTACTAAAGAGTGAATAGGTCAATGAAGAAATTAAAGAAGAATTAAAAAAAAAATACATGGAAGCAAATTAAAATGAAAACACGACAGTTCAAAACCTTTGGGATACAGCAAAGGCAGTCTTAAGAGGAAAGTATATAGCAATATATGGCTTCCTCAGGAAGTAAGAAAAATCTCAAATAGAAAACCCAACATTACACTTTAGCGACCTGGAAAAAGAACATAAAACAAAGCCTAAATCCAGCAAGAGAAGGGAAATAATAAAGATAAGAGCAGAAAAAAAAAATGACATAGAAATTTAAAAAACAGATCAATGAAAGTAGGAGCTGGTTCTTTGAAAGAATTAATGAGATTGATAAACCCCAAGCCAGATTTATCAAAAAGAAAAGAAAAAGGACCCAAATAAATAAAATCATGAATGAAAGAGGAGAGGTCACAACCAACAGCAAGGAATTATAAGAGAATATTATGAGCAATTATATGCCAACACACCAGGCAATCAAGAAGAAATGGAGAAATTCCTAGAAATATATAAACTACCAAAACAGACACAGCAATAGAAAACCTAAACAGACCCATAACCAGCAAAGAAATTCAATATGTAATCAAAAATCTCCCAACAAACAAGAGATCAGGGCCAGATAGCTTCCCAAGGGAATTCTACCAAACATTTCAAAAAGAATTAATACCTAGTCTTCTGAAACTGTTCCAAAAAATAGAAATGGGAGGGAAAGTTCCAAATTCATTCTATAAGACCACATTACCTTGATCCCAATACCAGACAGATCCCACTAAAGAGGAGAATTAGAGACCAATATCCTTGATGAACATGGATGCAAAAATTTTCACAAAAATACTAGCCAATAGGATCCAAGAGTAGGTTAAAAGGATTATCCACCATGACCAAACAGGATTTATTTCTGGGCTGCAGGAGTGGTTCAACACCCACAAAACATTCAATGTGATACACAACATTCATAAAGGAAAGGACTAGAACCATATGATCCTTTCAATAGATACAGAAGAAGCATTGCAGAAAAACAGCATCCTTTTTTGATAAAAACCCTCCACAAAGTAGGGATACAGGGAACATACCTCAACATCATAACAGTCATATATGAAAGACTTACAGCGAATATCATCCTCATTGGGGAAAAACTGAGAGCTTTTCCCATAAGGTCAGGAACATGACAGGGATGTCCCTTATCACCACTGCATAGCACTGGAAGTTCTACAATCAGGAGACAACAAAAAGAAATAAAAGGCATCCAAATCCACAAAAAAGTCACACTTTCACTATTTCCAGGCAACAAGATACTCTATATAGACAACTTGAACCATTCCCCCCCAAAATTGCTAGAAAATATAGGAATTAAGCAAAATCACAAAATCAATACAGAGATGTCTGTTGCATTTCTATACATCATTAATGAAGAGGCAGAAAGAGAAATCAAGGAATTGATCTCATTCACAATTGCACCAAAAACCATAAGATGCCTAGGAATAAACCTAACCAGAAATGTAAAAGATCCATACTCTGAAAACTAGAGAACCCTTATGAAAGAAATTGCGATGGAAAAACATTCCATGCTCAAGGACTGGAAAAACAAGTATTGTTAAAATGGGTATACCACTCAACATGACCGGCACATTCAATGCAATCCCTATCAAAATAAAAGAAGCATTTTTCACAGAGCTGAAACAAACAATCCTAAAATTTGTATGGAACCAGAAAAAGACCCAAAATAGTCAAAGTGATGTAGAAAAAGAACAAAACTGGAGTCTTCAGAATTCCACACTTCAAACTGTCATTACAAAGCTGTAATCATCAAGACACTATGGTATTGACACAAAAACAAACACACTGATCAATGGAACAGAATAAAAAAAAAAACCAGAAATGGACCCTCAACCCTATGGTCAACTAATCAACAAAGCAGTTAAGAATATCCAATGAAATAAAGACTGTTTTTTTCAACAAACAGTATTCTTAAAACTGGATAGCCAGAAACATAAGAATGAAACTGGACTACTTTCCTACACCATACCAAAAAATAAATTAATAATGGATGAGACACCTAAATATGAGATAGGAACCCATCAAAACCCTAGAGGAGAACACAGGCAGCAACATTTTTGATCTTAGCCACAGAAACTTCTTGTTAGACACATCTCCGGACAAAATAAATGGTGATTTGAAGGGCACATGTGACCCAATGTTTATAACAGCAATATCCACAATTACAAAACTATGGAAAGAGCCCAGATGTCCACTGACAGATCAATGGATAAAGAAGATGTAGCAGATAGATGATAGATAGATAGATAGATCTACACACACACACACACACACACACACACACACACATACACACACAGTGGAAAATACTCAACCATCAAAAATCTTGCCATTTGTAACAACATGGATGAAATTAGAGGTTATTATGCTAAGAGAAATAAGTCAGTCAGAGAAAGACAAATACCATATGATTTAATGTGGAATTTGAGAAACAAAACAGAACAGAGGGGAAGGCAAAGAAAAATAAAATAAGATAAAAACAGAGAGAGGCAAGCCATAAGAGACTCTTAAATTTAGGGAACAAACAGAGTTGCTGGAGGAGTGGTGGGTATGGGGTTGTAGTAATTGGGTGATGGGCGTTAAGGAGGGCACTTGATTTAGTGATCACTGGGTGTTATATGCAACTAATGAATCATTAAACTCTACCATGAACCCAAAAATATGTTAACCAACTTGAATTTAAATTTTAAAAAAGACATTGCTAATGACCTTACATAAATAAAAGATTGCTGACCAATTGTTAGACATTAAATTCAGTAATAGATTTAATGAACAAATTTCTAGAAAGAAACAAACCACTAAAACTGACTCAAGAAATAAATGCACCATATGAATAAGCTATAACAAGTAATTAAATTAGTAATTTTTTAAAAGTCCAACAAACAACAACTCAAGGCCATATGGCTTCACTGTTGATTTGTAACCTTTAAAGAAGAATTAATACCAATTGTTCACAAACTCTTCCAAAAATGGAAGGAAAAGTTTTTTTACAACTCATTCTATAAGCCAGTATTACAATGTTACTAAAACAATACAAAGATATTGCAAGAAAGAAAAACTACAGACTAATGTCTCTTATGAATATGGACACAGATATCCTTAACCAAATATTAGCAAACTGAATCTGGCAAAAAAAATAAAAAGAATTGTACTTTGTGAATAAGTGGGATCTATCCTACCTATGCAAGTTTAGTTCAATATTCATAATGTAAGACTCTGTATCAGTAGGACAAAAAGCGAACAAAAACACCACATAATCATAAAAGCAGGAAAACCATTTGATAATATCCAATATTTTTTAATGATATGAACACTCACCAAAATAGGAATAGAAGGGAACTTTCTCATCCTGAGCAAAGACATCTATGAAAAACCTCCAGTAAGAGGTTTAAAGATGAAAGACTTGTTGATTTCTCCCTTATATCAAAAACAAGAAAAGAATATCCATTCTCACCACTTCTACTCAAAACTGTAATAATGGATCCAGCCAGGGCAATTAAGCAAGGTGGAAAAAAGAAGAAGAAGAAGAAGAAGAAGAACAAGAAGAAGAACAAGAAGAAGAGGAGGAGAAGCATCCAGACTGCAATAGAAATCTAGCTATTATTATTTGCAGATCACAGTCTTTTAATTAGAAAATCCTAAGAAATCCACTTTCAAAAAACCTGTTAAGAATAAATGAGTTAAGAATAAATAAAAGAATAAATGAGTTTTATATATTTTATCAATATATAAAAATAAATTACATTTGATACATTCTCAATAAATAGTCCAAAAATAAGAATTCCATTTACAAGAGCATCAAAAAGGATAAACTAAGAAAAGAAATGCACATCTCAGACTTTGAGAACTACAAAATATTGCTGAAAGAAATTTAAGAACATCTAAATGAAAGGAAGATTAAAAAAAAAGAAGAAGAAAAGAAAAAGAAATGAAAGGAATAACATCCAGGTTCATGGACCAGAAGACTTAATATCATTAAGAGAACAATATTCCCCAAATAGGTTTACTGATTTAATGTAAGCCATACAGCAGACTTCTATGCAGAAACAAATTTATTTTAAAATTTATATGAAATTAAAAAGAATAGCCAGATGATTATTTTTTTTAAGATTTTATTTCTTTATTTGAGAGATAGAGAGAGAGAGCATGTCCAGATATAAACCCCAGGTATACAAACTAGTATTTGACAAGTGTACCAAGTCCATTGTTGAAATGTCTTTTCAACAACTAGTGCTGGGAAAACTGTATAGCCAAAAGCAAAAGAATGAAGTTGGACACTTACCTCACATGATCTTAAAAAGTAATTCAAAATGGGGGGAGAGGGAAGATAGTGAAAGAATAGAGGACCTTGGGGCGCCTGGGTGGCTCAGTGGGTTAAAGCCTCTGCCTTCGGCTCAGGTCATGATCCCAGGGTCCTGGGATCGAGCCCCACATCGGGCTCTCTGCTCTGCAGGGAGCCTGCTTCCTCCTCTCTCTCTCTGCCTGCCTCTCTGCCTACTTGTGATCTCTGTCTGTCAAATAAATAAATAAAATCTTAAAAAAAAAAAAAAAAAAAAAAAAAGAATAGAGGACCTTTTTTCATCCGGTCCCTTGAATTTAGCTGGATATCTATCAAACCATTCTGAAGTCACATGAATTCAGCCTGAGACCTAAGACAATTTATCTGGAACTCTACAAGTAGAAAAGTGACCGCTTTTTGCAAGTTAGGTGGTATGGAGACATGAATCTGTGGGGGAGATACCAGAAGATAAATTGAGGAGGGAGGGAGCCTCCATAAACTGGCTACTGGAACACAGAACACACAATCAGAACCCTTAGAAATATGCTCCAGTGAAGGGCATCCCTTTCTGAAAGGGGCTCTGGGAATGAAAAGGGCAGAATTCTAGGTAGGTCATTGTGACCTCGGGATCCCAGGAGAAGGAACTAACAGAGGCGCCTGAATCAGAATGCCCAAGGAGTGGAGCAGGGAATGTGGTTACAGTCAGCAAGGAGGGGACTCTCAGCAACAGTTGTCATAAACCTCGAGTCAGGCCAGTTGGATGACCACTCTTTGCTGAGCACCCTGAGAAGGACTGGAATATGCAGGTTATTTACCATGCCCTGGGAGGTGCAAAACAGCTGCACCCATGACACAGCAATAGGTCCAAGGGTGGCAGTGGCCCTGGAAAGGACAGCAGGGAGGCACCCAGCTGTGGCCTGGGAGCAGTGGAACAGGGTATGTGGATGGGCCCACAACCACTCACAGTCCCAAGGACAGAAGTGCAGTGACACCAGCCAGTCCCTGGGACTCCCCACAGGAGAATTATAGAGTCTGTGGAGTTTGGCATACATAAAAGTGAAAACTGTTTGTCCCAGAAGAGGGCCACTGAAGAGGGCAGACCACGATCTTTCAGCTCTGGGCAGGAGAGCTGGGTATGGCCATTTTTACTCTGATTCTCTAAAGAGGTGTGAAAAGCCTCCAGGGAACAAAAGCCACACAGAGGACCAGCTTACACCAAGCCCAGCCCCCTGACAAGGGATGGGGCAACTCTGCCTAAAGACACACATGAGAAGCAGTACAGCAGGACGCTTCCCCAGAAGCGTGAACAGCAACTGTATGGATCCCACATAATTATTAAACTCCAGTGCCAGGAGAAAAGAGTATATTGAGCTCCAATGTCTTCTCATGACTCATTTATTTTTCAGCCAAAAATTTTCCATTTCTTTTTTTTTTAACTTTTTCCCATTTTAACTAGACTAGCTTACCAACTTATGTTTTTAAGTCACTTTTTACTTTAACTTTTATATCTACATTTTATACAATATGCTTCATTTTAGTCCTTTTTTCACTCTATTCTGTTTTGTTCATATATATATACATATACATATACATATACATGTACATGTACATATACGTATACATGTACATATACATATACAAGTTTTGCTTTCTCTGCAATTTTGGGATTTAGTGTCTTCTAACACATAGGCCAACATTCAATCAGGAACATGTGGCTTACCCTGCTTTGTTCACCTGCAAGATTATACTTTCTCCTCTTCCCATTTTTTTTTTTGTTTTTGTTTTTTCCTTGTTTTGTTTCAATTTCATTTTGTTTGCTTTTCTGTTGTGGTTTCTGACCATTTTGGATTTGGCTAGGGTGTATTTTGCTTGGTTCATGGTTGATATTTTACACTCTGCTGACTAGCTCACCCATCCTTCTCTGAGCAAAATGACTAAAAGGAGGAACTCACAACAAAAGAAAGAAACAGAGGCAATGTTCTCTGCCACAAAGCTAATTGATCAGATATTAGTAAGATGTCAGAAATGGAATTAAAGTATGAGCAAGTATATGCCAACAGATTAGGCAACCTGGAAGAAATGGATTCATTCTTGGAAACTTCTAAACTACCAAGACTGAAACAGGAAGAGGTAGAAAATATTAACAGACCCATAACCAGCAAGAAAATTGAAGCAGTAATCAAAAATCTCCCAACAAACAAGAGCCCCAGGCCAGATAGCTTCCCAGGAGAATTCTACGAAACATTTAAAGAACTAATACCTATTCTGAAACTGTTTTAAAAAAAAAAAATAGAAATGGAAGGAAAACTTCCAAACTCTTTCTACGAGACCAGCATGACATCCATCCCCAAATCATACAAAGATGCAATCAAAAAGGAGAATTAAAGACCAATATCCCTGATGGACATGGTTGCAACAATTCAGAAAACTATAGAATACTTATGCAAGAAACTGAGGAAGATACAAAGAAATGGAAAAATATTCCATGCTCATGGATTGGAAGAATAAACATTGTTAAAATGTCTATGTTACCTAGAGCAATCTACACATTCAATACAATCCCTATCAAAATACCATACACTTTTCACACAGCTGTAACAAATAATCTTAAAATTTGTATGGAACCAAAAAAGACCCTGAATAGCCAAAGAAATGTGGAAAAAGAAAAACAAAACTGGTGGGATCACAATTCTTGATGTCAGTCTATTACAAAGCTGTAATCATCAAGACAGTATGGTACTAGCACCAAAACAGACACATAGACCAATGGAACAGAATAGAGAAGCCAGAAATGGATACTCATTCTATGACCAACTAATCTTCAACAAAGCAGGAAAGAATGTCCAATGGAAAAAAGGACAGTCTCAGGGAGGGCTCCAGATGGTAGAGGAGTAGAAGACCTAAATTTCATCTGGTCCTAGGAATTCAGCTAGATAGTTATCGGACCATTCTGAACACCTAGGAATGCAACTGGAGATTGAAGAACAGAATAGCAGAAGCTCTATGAACAGAAAAACAACCACTTTTTGGAAGGTAGGACATATTGAAAAGTGAATCCAGGTGATATACTGAAAGACAGACTGCAGTGGGAGGGAGCCTCTGACAACCAGCTTTAGGTAAATGATAGAGCAGAGGAGCACAAAATTGGAACTTTTAGAAGTTTGCTCTGATGAGGGACATCACTCTGGTGGCTAAGTGGGGGGTGGAAACCTCAATGGGACAGTGTGGTCTCAGGATTCTTGGGGTCACAGAAAGACTGAGGGTGCCTGAGTATGACAGAGCTCCCAGGTATCAGAGCAGAGAAGCCAGCTAGAAAGACAGAGCCAAGGACTGGGTTCTCAACTCAGGGCTGCCATGCACTGTGATCCATGGCATAGTCGGGCCACTACTCTTTGAGCAGGGACCCAACAAGCAGCAGATCTGGGGAGACTCCATTTCCCCCATGGGGAGGATGGAAAGGGAGCCTGCTCCAGGAATCTACTGGGTTTGGAGACTCCAAAACGGGTCGTGTGACAGAGATAGAAATGCTCTACTCAGGCATAGGCAGGGTGAGCACGGAGTGCAGCTGGAGACCAGGTTGACAAGAGTGATTGCTTTTCTCTGAGGGTGCACTGAGGACTGGGGCTCTAAGCTGTCAGGGTCAGAGCCTGGGGGGCCACCACTTTCATTCTTGTCCTCGAAAGCTATATGGAAAGCTTTCAGAGAACAAAAGTTACTGAGAACAAATCCGAGCAGATTACTTACCTTGGCCCCTGGCAAGGGAGGTACAATTCCAACTCAGGCAAAGATATTTGAGAATCACTGCAACAGGCCCCTCCCCCAGAAGGAGATCAACAAGAACATCCAGCCAAGGCCAAGTTTACCAATCAATGAGAAACTGCAAAACTCCAGTGCTAGGGGAACACAGCACATAGAATTCAAGGCTTTTTCCCCATGATTCTTTAGTCTTTAAAGTTAATCTTTAAAATTTTCTTTGTTTTTACTTTTTCTTTTTTTTTTTCATTTTAATTTTTTTTTCTTTTTCAACCAACTTATCAATTTTTTCTTAAATCTTTTTTTAAATTTTCATTTCTACAGTTATATTCTATCCCTTAACTGTATTTAAACCTTTTTTGTGTATATATAAATACATATGTTGTTCTTTCTTTAAAATTTTGTGATGCAGATTCTTCTAAGAGACAAAAATATACCCTTAATCTAGTGCATGCCTTTGTCCTATTTGCCCACCTGATCACATGCAATGCATGCCCTCCCTAATACCCACCACCTTGTTCCCCCAACCTCCCACCCTCCTGCCCCTTCAAAACACTCAGATTGTTTTTCAGAGTCCATAGTCTCTCATGGTTCACCTCCCCTTCCAATTTCCCTCAACTCCCTTCTCCTCTCCATCTCTCCTTGTCCTCCATGCTATTTGTTATGCTCCACAAAGCAGTGAAACCATATGATAATTGACTCTCTCTGCTTGACTTATTTCACTCAGCATAATCTCTTCCAGTCCCATCCAATTTGCTACAGAAGTTGGGTATTCATCTTTCTGATAGAGGCATAATACTCCATAGTGTATATGGACCACATCTTCCTTATCCATTCATCCGTTGAAGGGCATCTTGGTTCTTTCCACAGTTCGGCGACCATGGCCATTGCTGCTATAAACATTGGGGTACAGATGGCCCTTCTTTTCACTACATCTGTATCTTTGGGGTAAATACCCAGTAATGCAATTGCAGGGTCATAGGGAAGCTCTATTTTTAATTTCTTGAGGAATCTCCACACTGTTCTCCAAAGTGGTTGCACCAACATGCATTCCCACCAACAGTATAAGAGGGTTCCCCTTTCTCCACATCCCCTCCAACACATGTTGTTTCCTGTCTTGCTAATTTTGGCCATTCTAACTGGTATAAGGTGGTATCTCAATGTGGTTTTAATTTGAATCTCCCTGATGGCTAGTGATTATGAACATTTTTTTATGTGTCTGATAGCCATTTGTATGTCTTCATTGGAGAAGTGTCTGTTCATATCATCTGCCCATTTTTTGATATGATTATCTGTTTTGTGTGTGTTGAGTTTGAGGAGTTCTTTATAGATCCTGGATATCAACCTTTTGTCTGTACTATCATTTGCAAATACGTTCTCCCGTTCCAGGGTTGCCTCTTTGTTTTGTTGACTGTTTCCTTTGCTGTGCAGAAGCTTTTGATCTTGATGAAGTCCCAAAAGTTCATTTTTGCTTTTGTTTCCTTTGCCTTTGGAGACATATCTTGAAAGAAGTTGCTGTAGCTGATATCGAAGAGGTTACTGCCTATGTTCTCCTCTAGGATTCTGATGGATTCCTGTCTCACGTTGAGGTCTTTTATCCATTTCGAGTTTATCTTTGTGTACGGTGTAAGAGAATGGTTGAGTTTCATTCTTCTACATATAGCTGTCCAGTTTTCCCAGTACCATTTATTGAAGAGACTGTATTTTTTCCACTGTATATTTTTTCCTGTTTTGTCAAAGATTATTTGACTATAGAGTTGAGGGTCCATATCTGGGCTCTCTACTCTGTTCCACTGGTCTCTGTGTCTGTTTTTATGCCAGTACCATGCTGTCTTGGTGATCACAGCTTTGTAGTAAAGCTTGAAATCAGGTAACGTGATGCCCCCAGTTTTATTTTTGTTTTTCAACATTTCCTTAGTGATTCGGGGTCTCTTCTGGTTCCATACAAATTTCTGGATTATTTGCTCCAGCTCTTTGAAAAATACCGGTGGAGTTTTGATCAGAATGGCATTAAAAGTATAGATTGCTCTAGGCAGTATAGACATTTTAACAATGTTTATTCTTCTGATCCAAGAGCATGGAATGGTCTTCCATCTTTTCGTGCCTTCTTCAATTTCTTTCATGAGCGCTCTGTAGTTCCTCAAGTACAGATCCTTTACCTCTTTGGTTAGGTTTATTCCCAGGTATCTTATGGTTCTTGTTGCTATAGTAAATGGAATCGATTCTTTAATTTCCCTTTCTGTATTTTCATTGTTAGTGCATAAGAAAGCCACTGATTTCTGTACATTGACTTTGTATCCTGCCACGTTACTGAATTGCTGTATGAGTTCTAGTAGTTTGGGGGTGGAGTCTTTTGGATTTTCCATATAAAGAATCGTGTCATCTACGAAGAGAGAGAGTTTGACTTCTTCATTGCCAATTTGGATACCTTTTACTTCTCTTTGTTGTCTGATTGCTGTTGCTAGGATTTCTAATACTATGTTGAACAAGAGTGGTGAGAGTGAGCATCTTTGTCGTGTTCCTGATCTCAACGGGAAGGCTGCAAGCTTTTTCCCATTGAGGATGATATTTGCTGTGGGTCTTTCATAGATAGATTTTATGAAGTTCAGGAATGTTCCCTCTATCCCTATACTTCGAAGCATTTTAATTAGGAACGGATGCTGGATTTTGTCAAATGCTTTTTCTGCATCAATTGAGAGGACCATGTGGTTCTTCTCTCTTCTCTTATTGATTTGTTCTATCACATTGATTGATTTGTGAATGTTGAGCCATCCTTGTAACCCAGGGATGAATCTCACCTGGTCATGGTGGATAATCTTTTTAATGTACTGTTGGATCCTATTAGCTAGGATCTTGTTCAGAATCTTAGCATCCATATTCATCAGTGATATTGGTCTGAAATTCTCCTTTTTAGTAGAGTCTTTGCCTGGTTCGAGGATCAGGGTAATGTTGGCTTCATAAAAAGAGTCTGGAAGTTTTCCTTCTGCTTCAATTTTTTGAAACAGCTTCAAGAGAATAGGTGTTATTTCTTCTTTGAAAGTTTGATATTTGATATTATTTCTTCTTTGAAAGTTTGATAGAATTCCCCAGGGAATCCGTCAGGTCCTGAGCTCTTGTTTTTTGGGAGGTTTTTGATCACTGCTTCAATCTTTTTACTAGATATTGGTCTATTCAGGTTGTCGATTTCTTCCTGGTTCAGTTTTGGGAGTTTATACTTTTCCAGGAATGCATCCATTTCATCTAGGTTGCTTAGCTTATTGGCATATAACT
Source organism: Lontra canadensis (assembly GCF_010015895.1). Classification (NCBI taxonomy): domain Eukaryota; kingdom Metazoa; phylum Chordata; class Mammalia; order Carnivora; family Mustelidae; genus Lontra; species Lontra canadensis. The sequence goes on along the minus strand of NW_022631012.1, from coordinate 15,062,506 downwards.
GTTGATAATAACTTTTGATTGTTTCTATTTCCTTGGTGTTAGTTGTGATCTCTCCCTTTTCATTCATAATTTTATTAATTTGGGGTTTCTCTCTTTTCTTTTGGATTAGTGTGGCTAATGGTTTATTGATCTTATTGATTCTTTCAAAAAAACCGGCTTCTAGTTTCATTGATACATTCTACTGTATCTCTGGCTTCTACCTCATTGATCTCTGCTCTAATCTTAATTATTTCCCTTCTTGTGTGTGGAGTTGGTTTGATTTGTTGTTGGTTCTCTAGCTCTTTAAGGTGTAGAGACAGCTGGTGTATTCTCGATTTTTCAATTTTTTTGAGGGAGGCTTGGATGGCTATGTATTTCCCCCTTAGGACCGCCTTTGCTGTATCCCATAGGTTTTGGACCGAAGTGTCTTCATTCTTGTTGGTTTCCATGAATTGTTTCAGTTCTTCTTTGATCTCCTGGTTGACCCACGCATTCTTACACAAGGTGGTCTTTAGCTTCCAGGTGTTTGAGTTCCTTCCGAACTTTTCCTTGTGATTGAGCTACAGTTTCAAGGCATTGTGATCCGAGAATATGCAGGGAATAATCTGTCTTTTGGTATCAGTTAAGTCCTGATTTGTGACCCAGTATGTGATCTATTCTGGAGAAGGTTCCATGTGCACTTGAGAAGAATGAGTATTCTGTTGTTTTAGGGTGGAATGTTCTGTATATATCTATGAGGTCCATCTAGTCCAATGTGTCATTCAATGCTCTTGTTTCTTTATTGATTTTCTGCTTTGATGATCTGTCTATAACTGAGAGAGGTGTGTTAAGATCTTCTACTATTAATGTACTCATATCAATATGACTCTTTATCTTGATTAATAGTTTTCTTATGTAATTGGCTGCTCCTGTATTCGGGGCATAGATATTTACAATTGTTAGATCATCTTGGTGGATAGTCCCTTTAAGAATTATGTAGTGTCCTTCTGTATCTCTGACTACAGTCTTTAGTTTCAAATCTAATTTATCTGATATAAGAATCGCCGCCCCGGCCTTCTTTTGAGGCCCATTGGCGTGAAAGATGCTTCTCCATCCCTTCACTTTCAGTCTGGGTGTATCTTTAGGTTCAAAATGGGTCTCTTATAGACAACACATGGATGGGTCCTGTCATTTTATCCAATCTGCAACCCTGTGTCATTTTATGGGTGCATTTAGGCCATTCACATTGAGAGTGATTATTGATAGATATGTTTTTATTGACATCATGTTACCTTTGAAGTCTTTCTTTCTGTAGATTGTCTCTATATTTCTGTTCAATGATATTTTTAGGATTTTTTCTCTTTTATAGGAACCCCCCCTTAATATTTCCTGCAGTGACAGCTTGGTGGTTGCATAGTCTTTTAAGCCTTGGTGGTCTTGGAAACTCTTTATCTCTCCATCCATTTTGAATGTCAGTCTTGCTGGATAAAGTATTCTTGGCTGCATGTTCTTCTCATTTAGTGACCTGAATATATATTGCCAGCCCTTTCTGGTTTGCCAGGTCTCTGTGGACAGGTCTGATGTTATTCTGGCAGGCTTTCCTCTGTACATAAGAAGCTTCTTTGTCCTGGTTGCTTTCAAGTGGGTCTGCCTACAATTTTAATTCTTCATTCTTACTATTAGGTGTCTTGAGCACTTTCAAGAATCTATAATCTTGAGGGGAAACCGTTCTGTCTCTAGTACATGAATACTGGTTCCATTTGTGAGATTGGGAAAATTTTCATGGACAACTTGTTCCACTATATCTTCTAGACTTCTTTCTTTCTCCTCCCCTTCAGGGATTCCAATAATTCTGATGTTGGAACATTTCATAGCATCATTTATTTCCCTGATTCTGTTTTCATGGCTTCTAAGCTGTTTGTTCCAGGCTTCCTCCTGATCCTTTCTATCTGTTTGTCCTCCAGATCACTAATTCTATCTTCTGTCTCAGTTACCCTAGCTTTTAGAGAATTTAGATTAGATTGGAACTCATTGAGAGCATTTTGAACATCATCCCTGGTGGCTTTCAGTTCTGCCCTAATCAATTCCGTTTGGTCATCCATGGCTTTCTCCAACCTAGCTATTGCCTGGATAATTGTTAGCCTGAATTCCCGTTCCGACATATTGTCTATGTTGATAGCCATTAGCTCTGTTGTAGAAGGCCCATCCTCTGTATTTTTCTTCTGTTGGGCATTCCTCCTCCTAATCATTTTGGTGAGAGATGACTGAATGGATGTAGCTGGATGTATCGACTGTGGTGCAGTCAAGGTGCACTCTGGAATGCTTCTGAGCACTCAGGATTCCCCACCCAAATGAGAAAAAAAAAAAAGAAAAGAAAAAGAAAAAAGAGAGAGAGAGAGAGAGAGGCAGGAAAAAAAGGGAAGATAAGAGAGAAGGCTCAGCCCAAATGGGCCCCAAGGTAAGATTTATGAAGTATTCAAACAAAAACAGACAAAGAAAAAGACTGATAAAAGTATATGAAAAGAGAAAAAAAAATATATATATATATATATAAGCAAAAAAAGGAAGAACCTCATCAAAAAGAACCTCAAGTATAGGATTTATATACTATCAGGACAAACACAAATACACAGAAACACTGGCGGAAGAAAAAGATGGGAGAGTAGTTATAAATTCTCAGTGTGGGTGAGGAAGGTTATTTTGATTCTTCCTGGATGTATCTTGATATCTTTGTTAAAGGACTCAACTTTCCTAAGATAAAGGAGGATTAAAAATTGGTTTACCTATAGGGGTAGCATTGATTGGGGAAAGGGGGTTACCTTGAAGCTTAACTCTATATGAATATTAGAAAATAAAAATTAAAAAATAAACTAGACTAAACTAAAATTTAAAAAATTTAAAAAATAGAAAAGCAAAAGAAAAACATGGATGTATGTATCAAAACATTCAGGTTAGAAGGTTATTATGGAATTTTATGTACTGGACATCTCACTGTGATGGTAAATAGGTTAAAAAAATATCTATATTAAAAAATATGAACCAGAATAGTGGGAACGAGTTAAAAATAAAAGTTGTATCTATGAAGTAGTGGTGGTTGTTCTCTTGTCATCTTTTTTTTTTTTTTCTTTCTTCCCTGGTTGCTTTTCTGGGGGGAGGGGCCTGCCACGTGCATTTTTAATCAATGATGTTCCCTGAGTTAAGTCCTCCCACCCTCCTCAAGGGGGAGGGCTCTGAGGAAACAGGTTTTTCAGGCTTTTGTTCTCTGGAGGTTTTTATGTTTGTTTGTATGTTTGTTTGTTTGTTTTTTCTCTTGCCTTAACAGCTTTCAATGGTTTTGGGAGTTTTAGAGGAAAACAAACTGCACCCCAACCTCACTCTCAGAGAGAAACCTCAGTCTGCTCCCCTGTGGGTGCTTCAGAGCTGCTGGCAGAGCAGGTTCTGAGTTGTGGTCCCTGGGGATGCAGGATCTCCTGCTTGTACCCAAAACCACGGCAGTGGCAGCTGTCTGGGCAGCTCCAGACCGCCAGAGAGGTTCCAAGCAGTGATCGCACACTGAGATTTTCCCGCTGGCCCGGGCTGGAAGTGCCTGGTCTTTCCGGGTCCGAGAGCACCAGCCGTCTGGCGAGGCTCCCAGCCCCTCACAGGAGCTGGACCCATGCATTCTCAGGCACGCTGGCAGCTCAGGGACCAAGACTTGGTTTCTCTGCCACACTCTCTCTAGCTCAGCACCAGGGGAGGCTGTCCTGGGTCCAGGGACTTAAGCCCCTGTCCCTAACCGCCCCAATTCCCACAATATCCCCCATGATCCTTTGCTCTTTTTGAGTGCTTTCAACCAGACTCCAAGTTAATGCTGGTCCCCAGACGCAGGGCACTCTCGTATTGGGGTAGTACTTTCCAATCGGTCGCCTCTGGTGGCTCCCTCCCCCTTTTGTTTATCTTCCAATATCAGTCCGATGTTCCCACTCCATTTTACCTGCCCACTTGCGTCTTCTGCCTCTGTAGAGATCCAGACATGTATAATTCTGATCTCAGGCTGATTTCATGGGTGGTCGGAGTTCTTTGGTAAGTAATCATCTCACTTTAGGGTACAGGTTGAAAAGGCGCCTCTTCCTACTTCCCCGCCATCTTGTCTCCCATCTTTTTTTCTCTTTTTAAAAAAATTTTTCTTCTTTCGTTTTTTAAACCAACCTATCTTATCAATCCCTTTTTTAAAATCTTTTTGAACTTTCATCTTTACAGACATGTTTCACCCTTTCATCACATTCACCTTTATTTTTGTATGTATGTAAGTTTTTCTTTCTTTAAAACTGTGGGAGGCAGTATCTTTCAACAGACCAAAATATATCCAAAATCTAGCATGTGGTTCTATTTTATTCACTAGCCTGCTCATATTCTTCTCCTGCCTCTTTTTTTTTTTTTTCTTCCCCACCCCTAGCTCCAGTTTGGGGTCTCTTCTGATTTGTTTAGTGTATATTTTTCTGGGGTCATTGACCACTTGTAACATTTTGTTCTCTTCTTCACTTATTCTTCTCTAGACAAAATGACAAAATGGAAAAACTCACCATGAAATAAATAAATAAGAAAGGAAAAAAGAACAAGAGGCAATACTGACTGATAAGGAACTAATCAACATGGACAATAGTAAGGTGTCAGAACTAGAGTTCAGAATGACGATTAAAAATATACTGGCTGGGACTAGAAAAGCATAGAAGATACTAGAGAATCCTTTCTGGAGAAATAAAATCAAACCAAGTTGAAATCAAAATGGCTAATGAAGTACAATAAAAAATGGATGCTCTAACTGCTAGGATAAATGAGGCGGAAGAGAGAATTAGTAATAGAGAAGACCAAGTGATGGAAAATAAAGAAGCTGACAAAAACAGATAAACAACTACTGGACCATGAGGGGAAAATTCAAGATACAAGTGATAAGGTAAAATGAAACAATATTAGAATAATTGGGAACCCAGAAGAAGAAGAAAAAGAGAGGGCAGAAGATATATTGGAGTGAATTATAGCAAAGAACTTCCATAATTTGGGGAAGGAAACAGGCATCAAAATCCAGGAAGCACAGAAACCCCTCCCTCAAAATCAATAAAAAAAAAAAAAAAATAGGTTAATACCCCAACATCTACTAGTAAAACTTACAAGTCTCAGAGACAGGGAATATCCTGAAAGCAGCTTGGGATAAGAGGTCTGTAACCAACAATTGTAGAAATATTAGACTGGCAGTAGACCTGATAGGTCTGTGGATACAGAGACCTGGCAGGCCAGAAAGGACTGGCATGATATATTCAGAGCACTAAACAAGAAAAATATGCAGCCAAGAATACTATATCCAGCTAGGCTACCATTGAAAATAGAAAGATAAAAATCTTCCAAGACAAACAGAAGAATATGTGATCACCAAACCAGCTCTATAAGAAATACTGAAACGCGTCTTCTAAGCAAAGAGAGGCTACAAGTAACATAGACCAGGAAGGAACAGAAACAATATACAGTAAAAGACACCTTACAGATAATACAATGACACTAAATTCATATATTTCAATAGTTACCATGAATGTCAATGAGCTAAGTGCCCCAATCAAAAGACACAGGGTATCAGAGTGGATAAAAAAAAACAAGACCCCTCAATATGCTATCTGCAACAGACTCATTTTAGACCCAAAGACAACTTCAGATTTAAAGTGAGGGGGGTGGAAAACCATTTACCATGTTAATGGACATCAAAAGAAAGTTGGGGTGGCAATTTTTATAACACACAAATTATATTTTAAACCAAAGACAATAAGAGATGAGTAAAGACACTATATTATACTTAAAGGGTCTATCCAACAAGATCTAACAATTGTAAATATTTATGCCCCTAATATGGGGGCAATTATCTAAGTTAATTAATAACAAAATCAAAGAAATACATTGACAATAATAAAAAAATCATAGGGGACTTTAACACCTCCCTCACTGAAATGGACAGATCATCTAAGCAAAAGATCAACAAGGAAATAAGGGCTTTAAATGATACACTGGAACAGATGGACTTCATAGATATATTCAGAACATTCTATCCCAAAGCAACAGAATACATATTCTTCTTTAGTGCACATGGAATATTCTCCAGAACAGATCACATCCTGGGTCACAAATCAGTTCTCAACCAGTACCAAAAGACTGGATTTATTCCCTGCATATTTTTTAATCACAATGCTTTGAAAGTAGAACTCAATCACAAGAGGAAAGTTGGAAAGAACTCAAATACATGGAGACTAAAGAGCATCCTATAAGGAATGAATGGGTGAATGAGGAAATTAAAGAATTAAAAATTTCATGAAAACGCAAATGCAACTATTCAAAATCTTTGGGATGCAACAAAGGTGGTACTAAGAAGAAAATATATAGTAATACAAGCTGTCTCAAGAAACAAGAAAGGTCTCAAGTACACAATCTAACCCTACACTTAGAGGAGCTGGAGAAAGAATAGCAAAGAAAGCCTAAACCCAGCAGGAGAAGAGAAATAATAAAGATTGGAGAGGAAATCAATGAAATAGAAACCAAAAGAACAGTTAGGAGCCAGTTCCTTGAAAGAGTTAATGAGACTGATAAACCCCTGCAGACTTATCAAAAAGAAAAGACAAAGGGCCCACATAAAATCATGAATGAAAGAGGAGAGATCACAAACAACACCAAAGAAATACAAACAATTATAAGAACATATTATGAGCCACTATACGTCAACAAATTAGACAATCTGGAAGAAATGGATGCAATCCTAGAGACATCTAAACAACTGAAACTGAACCAGAAGAAAGAGAAAACCTGAAAAGACCCATAACCATCAAGGAAATTGAAGCAGTAATTAAAAAATTTCTAACAAACAAGAGCCCAGGGCCAGATGACTTCCCAGGGGAATACTACCAAACATTTAGATTTAATACTATTCTTCTGAAACTGTTCCAAAAAATAGAAATGGGAGGAAAACTTCCAAACTCATTTTATGAGGACAGCATTACCTTGATCCCGAAACCAAAGACCTCATGATAAAAGAGAATTACAGACAAATATTCCTAATAAACATGGATGCAAAAATTCTCACCAAAATAGTAGCCAATAGGATCCAACAGTAGAGTAAAAGGATTATTCACCACCATCAAATGGGATTTATTCCTGGGCTACAAGGTTGATTCAACATCCGCAAATCAATCAAGTCATACCATACCTTAATCGTAGAAAGGACAAGAGCAATTAAATACTTTCAACAGAGGCAGAAAAAGTATTTGACAATGTACAGCATCCTTTCTTGATTAAAACTCTTCACACTATAGGGATAGAGGGTACGTACCTCAGTATCATAAAAGCCATCTATGAAAAACCCATAGCGAATATCATTTCATAATGGGGAAATTATGAGAGCTTTTCCCATAAGGTCAGGGATACAGCAAGGATGTCCACTATCACCACTGTTATTCAACATAGTAGTACTGGAGGTCCCATCCTCGGCAATCAAAAAGAAATAATAGGCATCCGAATCAGCAAAGAAGTTAAACTCTCACTCTTTGCATATGAGATGATACTTTGAATGTAAAACTCAAAAGTCTCCACCCCAAAACTGCTAGAAGTCATACAAGAATTCAGTAAAGTGGCAGAATATAAAATCAATGCACAGAAATCAGTTTCATTTTTATACACCAACAAGACAGAAGAAATTGAGTCAGTCCTATTTACAACTGCACCCAAAACCATAAGATAGCTTTGAACAAATCTAACTTAAGAGACAAAGAATTGGTACTCAGAAAACTATAGAATATTCATGAAAGAAATTGAGGAAAACACAAAGAAATGGAAAAACATTCCATGCTCATGGACTGGAAAAACAAATATTGTGAAAATGTCTATGATACCTAGAGCAATCTACACATTTAATACAATCCCTATCAAAATACCATCAATGTTTTTCAAAGAAATGCAATAATCCTAAAATTTATATGGAACTAGAAAACATACTGAATAACCAGAGGAATGTTGAAAAAGAAAACCAAACCTGGAGGCATCATAATGCCTGACTTCAAGCTCTATTACAAAGCTGTAATCATCAAGACAGTATGGTACTGGCGCAAAAAGACACATTAATCAATGGAACAGAATAGAGAGCCCAAAAATGGACTCTCAACTCTATGGTCAACTAATCTCCAACAAAGCAGGAAAGAATGTCCAATGAAAAAAAGACAATTTCTTCAACAAATGGTGTTGGGAAAACTGGACAGCCACATGCAGAAGAATTAAACTGGACCGTTTTCTTACACCACACACAAAATGGGTGAAAGACCTCAATGTGAGGCAGGAATCCAACAAAATCCTTGAAGAGAACACAGGAAGCAACCTCTTTGACCTCAGCCACAGCAACTTCTTCCTAGAAACATCACCAAAGGCAAGGGAAGCAAGGGCAAAAATGAAGTATTGGGACTTCATCAAGTTAAAAAGTTTTGCACAGCAAAGGAAGTAGTCAACAAAACCAAATGGGAGAAGATATTTGCAAATGACATATTAGATAAAGGACTTGTATCCAAAATCTATAAAGCACTTATCAAACTCAACACCCAAAGAATAATCCAATCAAGAAATGGACAGAAGACATGAACACACATTTCTGCAAAGACATCCAGAGATGGCCAACAGACACATGAAAAAGTGCTCAACCCCATTGGGCATCAGGGAAATACAAATTCAAACCTCAGTGCGATACCACCTCACAACAGTTAGAATGGTGAAAATTAACAAGTCAGGAAATGACAGGTGTTGGCAAGGATGTGGAGAAAGGGGAACCCTCCTACACTGCTGGTGGGAATGAAAGCTGGTGCAGCCACTCTGGAAAACAGTATGGAACTTCTTCAAAAAGTTGAAAATAGAACTAACCTATGACCCAGCAATTATACTACTGGGTATTTACCACAAAGATACAAATGTAGTGATCCAAGGGGGCATCTGCACACCAACGTTTATAACAGCAAGGTCCACATTACCCAAACTATGGAAAGAGCCCAGATGTCCATCGATAGATGAATAGATAAAGAATGGGTGGTATGTATATACAATGGATTATTATGTAGCCATCAAAGTAAATGAAATCTTGCCATTTGCAAATATTTGGATGGAACTAGAAGGTATTATGCTAAGGGAAATAAGTCAATCAAAGACAATTATCATATTATCTCACTAATATGTGAAAGTTAAGAAGAATGAAACTGGAAAGGAAACTGGAAGGGAAGAGGATGGGAAGGATGAGGTAACTGGGTGATAGACATTAAGGAGGGCATGTGATGTAATGAATACTGGGTATTATACAAGACAGATGAATCACAGACCTGTACCTCTGAAACCAATAACACATTGTATGTTTACTAACTGAATTAAAATTAAAAATTTTAAAAAGAAATATATATGCACTTAATCCAAAAGAAGGCACAGAAAAAGAAACAAGAAGCTGTATGATAGAAATCTAAGCACATCAGTAATTATATGTAAATACTTTAAACATTCTAATTAAAAGGTCATGATCATTAAGAGTGTTTTTTGAAAAGCAATACCTAAATATGTACTCTGTACAAAAAACGAACCTTGTATAAAAACTCTAATTGAATAAAGTCAAAGGAAGGATTAAATTGTACCATCTAAATACTAATAGTAATTTTTCTCTTATAAGACTTTATTTATTTGACACAGAGAGAGAGATCACAAGTAGGCAGAGAGGCAGGCAGAGAGAGAGGGGAAACAAGCTCCCCACCAAGCAGAGAGCCCAATGCGGGGCTCGATCCCAGGTCCCTGAGATCATGACCTGAGCTGAAAGCAAAGGTTTAACCCACAGACCCACCCAGGCACCCCTAGTAGTAATTTTTAAAAAATAAAGTGGCTGTATTAATACCTGACAAAGTAGACTTCAGAACAAAGCATATTATCAGGGATATTAAAGGATATTCTTTCAAGGAAAAAGGATCAATTCATCATGAATACATAGAAATCCCAAAGGTATATAAATTCAGTAACAGAACTTCAATATTTATAAATTAAAAAAAAAAGATTTCTAGAAGTTGGCAAGTGTACAATTACAGCTGGAATGTTCAACACTATTCTCTCTCTAATTAGGCCACAAAAATATGATAACCCAGTAAGGATAAGTAAGAAAACTAACAACCAACTTTGCTAATAGAACACTCCTCCAGAATCTACAAGTATATGCATTGCTCTTCAGGTTACACTGATATTTATCAAAAAAGACTACATTCTGGTCAATAGCATAAATCTAGTGTTGTACCCCATTCAGCTTATATGACCTCATTTACGTATCTTCCCAACTCCACATTCCTAACTCCATATTCCGTCATAATTATCTTAAATTGGGTCTCTGAGTACCTACTGAGGATAGATGCTATCAACACCATCTCATGATTTAAATGCACACACACACACACACACACACACACACAGACTGATACAGAAATAATCACAGAGGTGTATGTATGTGGTTTATTATGCATACCTATATGATATATATTTATATATATACATATATATGCACATATATATATATTTTTTTAAGTCTAATCCCTGAGGAACTAAGATCAAAGGCATCAAAAGAGCAGCAAGCATGAGTAGCATGTAGATCTTTCTTCCTCCATAAAGTGAACCAGAGATCCTTGAATAACCAGGTCATTGTGAGACTTGAGAAGGCAAATTTTAAAATATTCCTAAAATATCTAGTAATAACAAAAGTAAAGATGTACTTAAAAAAGTGATGGAGCATGTTGAAGTGCACAGTGGCCAACATGAGTTTCCCCATGGCTACACTGGAACAACCTGAGCAAACAACATAAATACGGTAATAATTTAAATAAATAATTTAGAAAACAAATGGAAAAGGGACAAATTTTTCTTACAGAAATATTCCAATTAATAAAAGTAAAATACTGATTGAAATAGAAAATCACCATTAGTACACCCATTAGTACACCATAGTTAAAATTAATGCAGGAAATATATATAATACAACATCCACCTACTTTTTTCAAAGATTTAATTTTGTAGGAAAGATCTAGGTTCATAGCAAAATTGAGAGCAAGTACAAAGATTTCCCATATACCTACTATCCTTACATATGTATAGCTGTCCTCATTGTCAACATCCCCTCCAGAGTGGTACATTTGTTACAAATAATGAACCTATATGTCACATCATGATCACTGAGAGTCCATAATACACATTATGGCTCATTCTTGGTGTTGTATATTCTATGGGTTTGAACAAGTGTATAATAACATGTATCTATCATTATATAATATAGAAAATTTTAATGTCCTAAAATTTGCATTATCTCAGAGTATCTGTCCACAGTATTTACTAATTACAAAGGGAAGAATGGTAATTTTAGAGTGGAGAATCTTGGAAGATGGTATCATAACTAAAGTTAACATCATACTAGAATGTTAACTACTATTAACATTAAGTATGTTCTGATATCATGCACTAAAAAGGACATAATACCTCTTTTTTAATAATCATAACCTCAATCTTACTGTAAGAAAACAATGGGCAAATCCAGTCAACCAACAAAATAATTAACTGTACACTTCAAAAGCATCAAGGTTGTGAAAGACAGGAAAGATTGAGAACTGTCACAAATCAAAAAAACTAAAGAGATTTAACAACTAAATACAACATAGAATTCAGGACTCCATCCATAAATAAAAAATGCAAATTAGTAGAAACACTGGTGAAATTCAAATGTACTCTATAATTTAACTGATCCTATTATATCCAGGTTTAATAATTGTTCTATGGTGATATAAAATGTTAACATAATGGGATGGAAATCTGGATGAAAAGTACATGGGAACCTCTATACTATTTTTACAATGTTTCAGTAACTGTAAAATTATCTCACAATTAAAACTAAAATAAATATCACCAGGCTTTTTAGTAGAAATTGGCAAACTGATTTAAAATTTACAGAAGATAGAATATTAGCCATCAGAAAGGATGAATACCCAATATTTGCATCAACATGATGGAACTGGAGGAGATTATTCCAAGTGAAATAAGTCAAACAGAGAAAGACAGTTATCATATGGTTTCACTTATTTGTGGAACGTAAGGAATAGCATGGTGGACATTAGGAGAAAGAAAGGAAGAATGAAGGGGGTGTGAATCAGAGGGAGGAGACGAACCATGAGAGACTGTGGACTCTGGGAATCAAACTGAGGGTTTTACAGGGGAGGAGAGTGGGGGGATGGGTGAGCCCAGTGATGGGTGTTAAGGAGGGCATGTATTGCATGGAGCACTGGGTGTTATATGCAAACAATGAATCATAGAACACTACATCAAAAACTAATGATGTACTATATACTGATTAATATAAAAATTATTTTAAAAATTAAAATAAAATTCACAGAAGAATGCAAAAACAAAATACACAAAATAATATTGTAAGGATCAAAGTTAGACAGTTTGCTCTAACTGATTTGAAGACATTATAAACCTACATAATCAATTCAGAGCAGTATTTGCATAAAGACAGACTTATAGATTAATAGGACAGAATGGTAGTGAAATAGACCCACCATTACATTGGCAACTGATTTTTAAGAAAGGTGTTTAGGTAATTTGTGGGAAAAATAGTATATTTTCTAAAACTGTTTCTGGAACAATTTGACATTAATACAAAGAAAAAAACTCATTCTTGCCTCACAAAAAGTATTTCAAAATATAGCATAGACCTATTTTTAATTTTTGAGGAATCTCCATACTATCTTCCATACCAACTGTACCAATTTACACTTCCACTATTCTGCATCTTCATCAATACTTGTTATCTCTTACCTTTTTGGTAAAAGACATTCTAATAATTATGAGGTGATAGTTCACCGTGGTTTTGATTTGAATTTCCCTGATGACTAGTGACGTTGAATACCTTTACTTGTACCTACTGGTCATTTACATAGTATCTTTGAAAAAATAGCTATTCAGGTCTTTTGCCCACTATAGTTGTAGGAGTTCCTTGTATAGTTTACATATTAGCCTCTTATCATACATGGTTTGCAAATATTTTCTCCCATTTCAGTCTGTCTTTTCATTTTTTTAATATCTCCTATACTGTGCATAAGCTTTTTAGTTTGATGAAGTCCCACTTGTTCATTTTTTGTTTTTGTTGCCTTTGCATTTGGTGCCATATCCTAAAAAAAAAAAAAAATATTGCCAAGATCAATGTCAAGGAGCTTATCCCCTGTTTTCTTCAGAGACTATTAAGGTTTTAGGTTTTAGGACTTACATTCAAGTCTTTAATCCATTTGAAGTTGATTTGGGGGCACAGTGTAAGACAGGGGTCCAGTTTCATTCTTTCCACATGAATACTCATTTTCCTGACCATCATTTATTGAAGAGACTGTCCTTTTCCACTGTCCTTGTCCTGTTTCTGGTGTCCTTGTCAAAGATTTGTTGATCATATATGCATGGGTTTATTTCTGGGCTCTCTATTCTATTTCACTGGTCTATGTATCTATTTTTATGCAGCACCATACTGTTTTGATTACTACTGGATTGTAATATAGTACGAAATATTAAGTGCAATGTCTCCAGCTTTGTTGTTCTTTCTCCAGATTGCCTTGGCTATTTAAGGTCTTTTGTGGTGTCATACAATTTTAATTTTTTTTCCCATTTCTATGAAAAACACCATGGAAATATTAATAGGAAACACATTAAATCTGTAGACTGCTTACATAATATGGACATTTTAACAAGACCAATTCTTCTAATCCAAGAACACGGTATCTTTCCATTAACTGATGTCCTCTTCAATTTTTTTCATCCTTCTCTCTGTGCATGTCTTTCACTTCCTTCACTAACTTTTTTTTTCCTGTTTTATTTGCTCTGATGTTACTGCAAATGGTACTGTTTCCTTAAATTTCTCTTTCAGATAGTTTGTTGTTAATGTATGAGAATATAACGGATTTTCATATGTTAACTTGGTACCCTACAAATCTATTATTTTCTTGTACTAATTCATTTTTTATTATTTTTTTAAATTCCAGTATAGTTAACATAATAGTATTATACTAATTTCCAGTGTACATTATAATGATTCAACAATACTGTACATGTTTTGGGGGTAAATACCCAGCAGTGTAATTATCACAGAGTAGTTCCATTTTTAACTTTTTTAGGAAGCTCCATACTCTTTTCCATAGTGACTGCACCAGTTTGTACTCACACCAACAGCGCATAAGAGTTCCTTTTCCTCCACATCCTTGCCAACACTTGCTCTTTATTGTCGTTGATTTTAGCCATTCTGACAGGTATGAGGTGATACCTCATTGCAGTTTTGATTTATACTTCCCTGCTAATGAGTGATTTTGAGCATCTTTTCATGTGTCTGTTGGCCATCTGTATTTCTTCTTTTGGAAAAATGCCTGTTCATGTCTTCTGCCCATTTTTAATTGGATTTTTTTTCAGGTGTTGAGTTTTATAAGTTCTTTGTATCTTTTGGATACTAACATTTTACCAGATATACTATCTACAAATATCTTCTGCCATTGTGCCAAAGATTAACTGGCCATATAAATGTAAGTATATATGTTTATTTCTGGGCTTTCTATTCTATTTCATTTATCTATGTGTCTATTTTTATGCCAATACAATACTATTTGGATTACTACAACCCTATAGTGTAACTTGAAATCTGGACTTGCGATACCTCCAGCTTTGCTTTTCTTTTTCAAGAAAGTTTGGCTACTTGGGGTTGTCACTGGTTCCATACAAATTGTAGGACTGTTTGTACTACTTACATGAAAGATGTTTTTATTTTGATAAAGATTGCATTAAATCTAAAGATTGCTTTGGACAGTATGGACATTCTAACAATAGTTGTTCTTCCAATCGATGATCATGTATCTTTCCACCTGTTTGTGTCATTCTCAATATCTTTCATCAGTATTTTATCAATTTCAGAGTATACGTTCTTTCCCTCCTTGTTTAGGTTTATTCATCAGTATTATCTTTTCTACAATCATAAATGACATTGCTTTCTTAATTTCTCTTTCAGTTACTTCATTATTATTATATAAAAATGCCATGGGTTTCTATACATTGATTTTGTATTCTGCAACCTGAATTCACTTATCAGTTCTAGTGGTTTTTTTTAGTGGGAGTCTTTAAGGTTCACTATATATATACAATATCATGTCTTCTGCAAATAGTGGAAGTTTTACTTCTTTCTTACCAACTTTGATGCCTTTTTTCCTTCTTTTTTCTGACTAGTGACTAGAAATTCCAGTACTATATTAAAGCATAGTGGTGAACGCAGACATTCCTGTCTTGTTCCTGACCTTAGGGGACATGCTTTCAGTCTTTCACCATTATGTATGATGTTAGCTGTGGATTTTTCATGATCTTTATTATGTTGAGATATATGCCCTCTAATCCTACATTGTTGAGGGTTTTTATCATGGATGGGTGTTTTACTTTCTCAAATGCTTTCTCTGCATGTATTGAAATCATATGGTTTTCATCCCTTCCTTTACTGATTTAATGTATCTCACTGACTGACCTGAAAATACTGAACCACCTTTTCATCCCAGGGATTAACTCCACTTGACTGTGATGAATGATTTAATATATTGTTGAATCTGGTTTCCTAATATTTTGTTGGGAATTTTTGCATCTATGTTCATCAGAAATATTAGCCTGTAGTTCTTTGTTTGTAGTCTCCTTTCTTTACTGTGTTACGTTTGTCACCATACAACACATCATTAGTTTTTGATGCATTGTTCCATGGTTCATTACTTGTGTGTAACAACCAGTGTTCATTACAACACATAGTCTCTTTATCTGGTTTGGGTATCAGGGTAATACTGGCTTCATAAAATGAATTAAGATGTTTTTCTTTCTATTTTTTAAAATAGTTTGAGAAGAATAGGTATTAACTCTTCTTTAAATATTTGGTAGAATTCACCTGTGAAGCCATCTGGCCCTGGATTTTTGTTTGCTGAGAGTTTTTTGATTACTGATCCAATTCCATTGCTGGTAATTGGTGTGTTAAACTTTCTATTTCTTCCTGATTCAATTTTGGGAGGTTATGTTTCTAGGAATTTATCCATTTTTTCTGGGTTGTCCAATTTGTGGCATATAATTTTTCATAATATTCTCTTATAAACTTTTGTCTTTTTATGATGACAGTTGCTATTTCTCCCTTTTCGTTTTTTTTTTATTTTATTTATTTGCATCCTCTTTTTCTCTCTCTTTTGACAAGTCTGGCTGAAGTTTAATCAACTTTGTTGATCTTTTCAAAGAACCAGCTCCTTATTTATTTCTGCTCTAATCTTTATTACTTTCTTCCTTCTGCTGACTTCCCGTTTTGTTTGTTGTTCTTTTCTAGTTCCTTTAGATGTAAGGTCAGATTGTTTATTTGGGATTTTTCTTGCTTCTTAACACAAGCCTGTATCGCTATAAACTTCCCTCTCAGAACATCTTGTGCTGTATTCCAAAGATTTTGAATCATTGTGTTTTCATTTTCAATTGACTCCATGTATTTTTGGATTTTGTCTGATTTCTTGATTGACTTATCAATTGTTTAGTAGCTTCCATGTATTTATGTGCCTTCCAAGTTTTTTCCTATGGTTGATTTCTAGTTCCATAGCACCATGGTAAGAAAAGATGCATGGTATGACTATAATCTTTTTGAATATGTTGAGACTTGTTTTGTGGTCTAACATGTGATCTGTTCTAGAGAATGTGCCATACACACTTGAAAAGAATGTGTATTCTACTGCTTTAGGATGGAATATTCTGAATATATCTGTTAAAATCGTCTTTAAATGTGTCATTCAAAACAAGTTTCCTTGTTGATTTTCTGTTTGAATGATCTGTCCATTCATGTAAGTGGAGTGTTAAAGTACTTACTATTATTTTATTACTATTGATTATTGCTTCAAATACATTTTCTGTCCCTCTCCACTCTCTTCTCTTTCTGGGATCCCTATAATGGGAATGTTATTACACTTCATGGTATCACTAAGTTCTTTAAAGTCTATTCTCAACATATAGTATTTGTTTGTCTCTCATTTGTTAAGCTTGATTCCCTTCCATTACTCTATCCTCCAGGTCCCTTTTATATTCCTCTACTTCCTGTAGCTGATTATTTATTCCACCTATTATATTTTTTATTTCACTTATTGAGCTCTTTATCTCTGACATGTTATTTCTTATCTCTTCATCAAGGACCTCACTGTTGTCCTCTACCCTTTTCTGAAGTTCAGTGAGTGTCCTTATATTCCTTAAATTCTCTATCAGGCATATTACTTATTTCTGTTTCACTTAGATCTCCTGCTGTGATTTTGTCCTGTTCTTTCATTTGGGACATATTCCTCAATCTCCTCATTTTGTCTAACACTCCATGTTAGGAAAGTCAGTTACGTCTTCTGCTCTTGAAAATAATGGCTTTACAAAAAAAAAAAAAAAAGGTACTGTAGGGTCCTCCAGTGCACTGTCCCCTGCTCACCAGAACATGGCACTTCAGGGGCATCTACTATGTATGTTTCTTGCATCCTGCTGTTGTGTCTGAGTCGCTTTTTCTTTCAGTCCAGACATCTGTACTCTCTACCTTTTGTGGGCTATGCTTCCTGTCTGTGGAGTTAGTGAGAACCAGGAAGGCCAGTTCTGAGGAAATGTTGCCCCAGGGTGGCTTAGGGATGGGGCAGCAGTGCTAGCAAAATTTGCAGTGAGTTGCTAGTCCTATCCAGATCATTGAAGCATAGCAACTAGAAGCATTTGGTATCGCTGCATGTGACAGTTGGACAAGGGGTACACATTACACAATGGCATAAATGGCATTAACAAAATTCATGCTGAGCCCAGGGCTGAGGCCAGCAGGCTTGGAGTGGGCAAGTCCTTAGAAGAATGCATAGGTAGGGCACACTATTAGCAGGTTAGGTATCAAGTGTCTGTATAGAGCGGCCTCCCACAGATGGTGTTTACATTGGGAGGCAGGTGAGGAAAATGGCATCTGCCAGCTTTTTTATTGTCAGAGAAGTCCCCAACATGCTCCAAAACATATATAGATTTTCCTCCTGTTTTCCACAGGAGTTGTAGGAACTATGGCTTCTATGTTGCCTCTCTGTGGGCTACTGTCTCTTTAAAGGCAAGGACTCAGCTATCACTCACCCTCCCTGCTCACCCAGTGCTGAGCCAACTGACTTTTAAAGCTCCAAGTCCCACTGGTTATACAAACTCACAGAATTCATTCCCTCTGGTTCTGAAAGACAAAAATTATGAGGATTCACCTTTCTCATATGGACTCCTTGGTGTGAGGGACTATGTCTTTTCCCTCTCCTCACCAGCAGCTTCCCCCACTCCCTCCAGCACACAGCTTCCAACCACATTTCCAGCCTTTCTAACTTCTCAGATATAGCTGCTTCTCTACATTTAGTTGTGGAGTTTGTTCTGTCAGTTTTTAGATCACTCTCCAGATAATTTACACAAATGCGTGAGATATCTAGTTGTAAACATGGGGTGCAGGGAGCTTAGTGTCCTCTTATTCCATCAACTTCCTGAGCTCCCTCTAATAATTTATTAATTCTAAGAGATTTTTGGTGGAGTCATTAGGATTTTTGATAAATGAGATTGTGTCATTTGTAAACAGAGACAATGATCCAGATACCTACTTCTGGGTATATCCAAGAAAAACAAAACCACTATCTTGAGGATCCTCCCATGTTCATTGAAGTATTATTTACAATAGTCAATGTATGAAACAACTCAAGTGTCCATCAACAAATTAATGGATGAAGAAAATATCATGTATAAATACAATGGAATATCATTCAGACATTAAAAACAAACAAAAAAATGATATATCTTGCCATTCACAATAACATGGATGAATCTGGGGGGTATAATGTTAAGTGAAATAAGCCAGAAAGAAAAAGGCAAATATTATATTGTATCACTTCCATGTTGAGTATATACTGAAAAATAGACTCATAGAAACAAAGAGCAGGATAGTGGTTGTCAGGAGGGGAGGAGTGGGGAAAATGGGGAAATACTGGTCAAAAGATACAAAGTTTTTATTATAAAATAGATGAAGTCCTAAGGATCCAGTATACAACATGGGAACTATAGTTAATAATACTATACTGTATATTTGAAATTTGTTAAATGAGTAGATCTTAAGCAGTCTCACCAGACTTACAAAAAAAGATAATTATGTGAAGTGTTAGTGGTAAGTAGTTCATAACATACACATATATCAAATCACTACATTGTATACATTAAACCTGTTTTGTGAATTTTAACTCAATAATGCTGGAAAATAATTTTAATTACAAAATCTTAATACATTATTGTAAAAGGTAATAAATGCCTGAAACACACAATATTATAGACCTAAATATAAAAACTGAAACTTTAAACTTTTGCACAGCAAAGGAAACCATCAACACAACCAAAAAAACAACTTACTGAATAGGAGAAGATATTTGCAAATGATGTATATGATAATGGGTTAGTATCCAAATGTATAAAGAACTTACACAACTCAATATCAAAAAAAAAAAAAAAACAATCCCATTTAAAAAATGTGCAGAGGACCTGAATAGACATTTTTCCAAAGAAGAAATTACAGATGGCCAACTGACAGATGAAAAGATGCTCAACATCACTCATCATCAGGGAAATGCAAATCAAAACCACAAGGCAATATTGCCTCACACATGCTAGAATGGCTACAATCAAGAAGATAAGAAAGTGTTGGTGAAGATGTGGAGAAAAAGGAACCCTCACGTACCACTGGTGGGAACGTAAATTGGTACAAGCACTGTGGAAAACAGTATGGATATTCCTCAAGAAATTAAAAAATAGAAACACCATATGACCCAGTAATTCTTCACTAGGTATTTACCCAGGGAAACTGAAAATACTGATTCAAATATATATATATATATATATATATATATGTATATGTACATATATATATATATACACACACACACTGATTCAAATATATATATATATATATATATATCCCTATGTTTATTGCAGCATTATTTCCAATAGTCAAGATATGGATACAACCTGCATGTCTATCAATAAATGAATGGATTAAAAAAGTGGTATATATACACAATGGAATATTACAGAGCTGTAAAAATGTATGAGATTATGAATTTGAAGCAAGAGGGATGGACCTGGAGTGTAGAATGACAAGTAAAAAAGGCAGACTGAGAAAGTTAAATACCACATGATTCCAGTCATAAATGGAATCTTGGAGAAAAAAACAAACTAACAAAAAGCAGAATCAGAGCTATAAATATGGAAAGCAAACTGATGGTTGCCAGTGGGGAGGGACTGGGCAAAATGGGTGAAGGGGAGTGAGAGATACAGGACTCTGCTTATGGAATAATTAAGTCATGGGGAAAAAAGGCACACCATAAGGAATATAGTTAATGATATTCTAATAGCAATGTAATGAAGCAGATGGTAGCTACACTTGTGATGAACATAGCATAACATATAAATTTGTCAAATCGTGAAGTTGTATACCTGAAACTAAAGTAACACCATGTATCAAATATACTTAAAAAATAACTAAAAATAGTGTTGGATTAAGAATATAGATAACTACAAGAAAATAAATGCAAATCAGTTAGCTATCACTCAATATCCATTATTGTGGCTACTACCAAAAGAACAGAAAATAACAAATGTTGGCAAGAATGTGGAGAAATCAGAATCCTTATGCACCATTGGGGGGATTATGAAATGGTGCAGCCATTGTGGAAAACAGTATGGAGGTTCTTCGAAAATTAAAAATAAAATTATCATATGATCCGGCAATCCCATTTCTGGTTCTATATCCAAAAGAATTCAAAGCAGGATCTTGAAGAGATATTTGCAAATCCATGTTCCTTGCAACATTATTCACAATAGCCAAGAGGTAGAAGCAACACACACGTTCATGAAAGGATGAATGGATAAAGAAAATGTGATATATACACATAATAGAATATTATTAAGCCTTAAAAAAGAAGGAAATCCTATCATATGCTATAATATGAATGAACCTCAAGGATGTCACGCTAAACAAAATAAGCTAATTACAAACAGACAAATACTGTATGATTCCACTCTGACAAAGTATCTAAAGTAATCAAAATCATAGAAATAGAAAAAAAGAAAGGTGGCTGCTAAGGGGAGAGAAAATTAGTGTTTAATGTGTAGAATTTCAGTTCTGAAAGATGACAAATCCTAGAGATCTACCACACCACAACATAAATATACTTAGCACCATTGAGCTGGATGCTTTAAAATAGTTAAAATGGAAGATGTAGCGTTATGTGTTTTTTACCACAATAAAACAATATCAAGAAAAAAAGTACTTAAAAGAGGATAAACATTTTTTCTTGTTATGTTTACCTTCGTTCATATAGGATCTAAATGCTGTCCCTGTATCACATCTGGTTGCTGTTTCTCTTAAGTCTCTGGGAATCCAGAGTAATCTATTCTAAATTCTTTCCTCATGTCATTGATTTGTCCTATGGAATATTTCTTGTTGTGGATTTGTCTGTTTTCTTCCCTGTGCCATCACTTCATTTGTTTCTTTCTCCCACATTTTCTGTAAGTACATGTGAGCCCCTGAGTCTTATCTAGATTCAGTTAACCTTTTTGTCAGGACAGTGCGTAGTGTTTTTTGTGTTGCATCACATCTGGTACCACAATGTCTGTTTCTCTTATTTAAGCCATGATTGATCAGTGGATTTGTGTAGTGATCTCCTAATTCCCTCATTATAAGGATCCCCATCAGCCTTTCACTTATTAGTTTCAGCCATTCATGATTGTTGCTTGAATTGATTATTACATTAAGGGTTACAAAATGATGGCTTTCTATCATTCTTTCCGTTTTTACTATCTGTAATTCTTTTGTACAGGACTTTCTCACACTTACTGAGGCTACTGCTTAACTTGACACAATGTTTCTTTTTTTTTAATAAAGATTTTATTTATTTATTTTTGACAGAGAGAGATACAGCGAGATAGGGAACAGAAGCAAGGGGAGTGGGAGAGGGAGAAGCAAGCCTCCCACTAAGCAAGGAGCCCAATGTGGGGCTCGATCCCAGGACCCTGGGATCATGACCTGAGCCAAAGGCAGATGCTTAATGACTGAGCCACCCAGGTGCCCCAACACAATATTTCTATAAGGAGAAACACTTACTTATTTCCTTTTAAGTGTAAAATTTATAATAAAAAAACTGATGTCTTACTAACTGGCAATGGTGTTCGCTGAAATGGAGGGGTAAGGTTGGCGGGAATAGAGAGGGAGCTTCCCTATTTCTTTTTTGTTAGTTCTATTATGAATTTATCTTTCTGTATTAATAAATATACATCTATATTATCAAAAAGAGAATAAATCAGATGAGTAACTACAATGCCAATTTAATTGCTAATAAGGCAGATACTGAGAATGTGGTTTATATCTTTGGCCTAGAAGGTTCCAAATACAGGAGTCTAGTCTCATGTAGTGCTGTCCTAAGATACACTTCCTTATATAGGGATAGCCCTTACCAATACACCTACAGCATAGCCACATGTATGCTCTTTGAAGCAGCTGGCTCCCAGGCAAAAAGGGAAATGATTGGGCTAGCAGATATATTCTCAGTTCTTCTCCCAAACTTACCAATTAGGTAATTCACTCATATCTCACAAGTATACTATAGCTAAGGAACTGGAAAGATGTCAGCATTGTTACATTCACAGAGCACACTTCACATGGAAGGAAACATTGGGATGGAGGAGAATTTGCCCCCATAACATAACTTAAGGAGAATTTGCCCCCATAACAATGTACTTAGGTCTTTCTTACATTGTTAGCAATGGTCTTATATGTCTGTCAGTTTTATTGCATTTTTCCATTACTTTGGCTGTTGGTTTAGAAATGGGGTAATATGGTATTATTACATCAAGGGCAGACAAAATTCTGTAGAGGGACAGAGTAAATAATTTTTATTTTGTGAGCTATGTGTGCTTTGTTGCAACTATTCAACTCTGCCATTAAGAGCATGAGAGCAGGCATAGGTAATCAATACAAATAAATGATTATGGCCATATTCTAGTAAAACTTTATTTACAAAAAGAGATAGTTAACTGGATATGTCCAGGGTCATATTTTGACCACCAGTGTATCATACTTTTAAATTTATATCTATATTTAATTTATATTTAATTTAAATTATATTAATTTATATCATATAATTTATATTTACATTTACATTTAGATGTAACATTCTATTAGCAACTAAATAAATATTTTAAGAACAGATGAAAAATTTGCTAATTTTAAAAGCATTTTAAAATATTTTTCTAAGCAATACTGTATAAAATTTCAGCAAATATAATTAGAAATGTTTCAAGATTATTTAGACACCATTTATTAAAATCAACACTCTTCTATTGTGAGTTTTAGGGACAAGAATAGAAACTAATTAATACTGAAAATTAAAAAATACCTATGGCATCTTTATATTCCAAATCTATATGTAACATACTAAAATGATAAGTTCTTTTCATAATATTGAATTATCTCCTTATCAAGGCATTTGTTAGAAATACAAGTAAATGGTTTAAAAATCCTCTAGTCATATGACCCATAAAGATATGTCACAGTACCAATATCAAGAAGAAAAACAATGCAGATGCTGAATTTTCTTGATTTAAATTTTGAAAATGAAGGTACACAGATAATGCATTATGCCACAGTAATTTCTGTTGCACACCATTAGTATTAGACTATTAACACTATATGAGTAAAGTATAATAGGAACCAATCAGTATTACTAGCAGAACTTTAACTTTCACTCTTCTGTCATTTAATTCCTTCTCAAAACATTACTTCAACATTGCTTTCTGTAACTAATTTGTTGAAATGTATACTGGAGGTAAAAATGCATGTCAACCTTGATTTTTCTTACTGGACGACATTGTCTGCATCTTAAAACCTCACAGAGTGCAACTAAATATACTTGTGTAAAAGCCCCACCCATTACGCCAATGGCACCATTTCCATGGTAACTTCAATGCTTGAAAAGGAAAAAGCAGAAGGAGTCAAGAAAATCACACAAAGTGAACATAATAAATTATTAGATTGAACATATGTGGCATAAACAAAATATGGGGTGCAGTTATTAAAAATGAATTGCCTCTTACAAATGAAAACAAGCATAAATCAGGCATGGAACTTCAACTTATGAGAAATGTGGTCATCCCAAACTCATAATACTAAAATTATCTTAGTACTTCTGGTATCCTAGTATTTCGGATGCCTAATTGAGAGCTCATATACACATCAACATATTCAATCATCCTTCCATTGTGGAGGTTTAAACTTCCAGATGATTTTTACATTATTAATGAATTACAAGAATAAAAATTGATGTGCAGTCATTAGACTTATGCCAATAATAGCAAATATCTACTATTTGTATTATACTAGCACAAAATATGTATTTCAACATTATTAAGTTTTTTGTCCTCAAAACAGAAACACAATGTCGATTTTATACCAAGAAGAACATTTTAAGAAATATTTTCATTGCAACAAATCCCAAGTCTCATTTAAGTTTGATATTTTTAAGATAAGTCTTTGACGCTGGAACCAGTCACAATGAATTAAGCAAGCTAATGACAGCTATAGAATGAAGAACACAGCCCACTTTATTGTTAAGTGGATTATTTCATTCTTACACAATTGTGCTTGAGTCATCTAAACAAAAATCAAGCCATGTTTACTTTTCATAGTCATTTATTTGCTTACAGAAGAGTATCTTAGATTTCATTAAAAGTATTTTATTAACTCAATTTTATTAAATCCTTACTATCCAACTCTGCCTTTTTCAACATCTATCTTTTTTATTTCTATGAATTCTGAACATTTTGGTGAATGAATTATATACTCACCACCAAATGGAAAAGAGGAGTTAATGTAGTATCACTGAAGATTCACTTGGCCTACTTCATCATTTTGCCTTAGGTTGACTCTAATAATATTAATGCTCTAAACTGAAAACTAAAATCTGATTTTCAATTGTTCAAGGCCTCTAATTCAATATAACCATGAATAATAAGATGTGATGTCTTCAGAATTATGAACTAAAATTTGATTTCCAATTGTTGCTTCATTCTGATGAATGTATTGAATGCCTACTATGTGAAAGGTGCCATCCTTGGCACTAAGAGCACAAATACATATCTGGAATGGCACAACACTCAGGAGGCCTTTCTAGTGAAAGTAAGAGAGAAACATACTAATTATGGCTTAAAGTATGATAAAAGTGGAATTTTTAAGGATGAAATGGTGTCTAAGTTTTAAAAACCTGAATGTAAGAAATAAAAGAGATGTCAGAAATCATGTAGTCCAATCCCTTTCTTTTATATCTAAAGAAACTATCACAGATTCTGTATGTTGGGGGGGGGTGTCTGTGTGTGTGCATGTGTGTGTACTTCCAGAGCCTATAAAAACAAAGAGAAACTACAAAACAGGATCTCATTGATATAATCTGTATGTCCATATATAAACATATATGGTATGGTATGATATAAAGGATGGTGCACTTGACTGGAAATCTGGAAAAGGATTTGCACATCACTAATTTTTAGGTTTATGATATGGGCAAAATGTTTAGCTATTTTTTCATCTACATTAAGGGGTTAGTTCAATCTCTATCACACCTAATTCTCTAGTTGTTGTGAGGACTGAATGTTGTAATGGATACAAAACTGCTTTGTAAAATGTAAAGCATGATAAAACATTTGATAGTATTTCATATAACAAATCTACATATAAAGAAGATGATTAATTTAATTGTGGGGAATTAATTGGATTAACAAAATAAAGTGCTTAACTAATTGCAAATTACAAGAGAATGAAAGTTATTTAACTCTTATCCATTCATTATTTGTCATCATATTTGAGATACACAAATAAATCAACAGAAGAAAAAACAATTAGCAAATTCAGAAAATGTTTTTCTGTGTCTCCTTTCATGCACAAGACAGACCATGGGGTTTCCACCCGATTAAAACAATTCAGTTATGAAAGTCTACATGTGAATAGATCACGCTAGCATCTACCTCACTCACAGTCTCTTCCAAGGAAAGATGCCTTGCCCATTGCTCTCATTGAAAAAGAAGCTATATATAGGCAGGTTTAATCCTACATATCCTCTTCCCTCACCATCCCTTTTTGAAAAACTGGTAAATGCCAGAGCCAGATCCAGACAACTGACTTTTGGCTATTGAGATAGGAATCACATGCCTAGAATAAATTCTCTAAAAAATCCGAACTGTGAGATACTGGGAGATTGAGACAGCAGTGAGGAGCTGAAAGTGGAGATCCATAGAGAGAACCTATGATAGAGAGTCAGGGCAAGCAGAGTTAGGGCAAGCTAAAGTTACAAGGAAACAAAATCCGTGGATAAGCAAATCTGTAAGGCAGAGAAGGGCACTGATTTGTGTAGTGAGGGGGTTGGGAGGAACAATCAGAAACAGAGAGCAGTCAGTCTCTAACATTGCCTTTGCTCATGAGGAATGGCCCTATTTATATATAAAAATTCCCTAATTTGGGCTAAGTTCCTAAAATAGCCTGGATATCTAGGGAAAATTTAAGATTTATTAAATGTGAGAGCCCAGCAACAGAGATTAGAGGTATAGGAGGAGTAGTATCAAGGGGTGGTATCCAGTGAAATAAGTTAGACAATGAGCTGACATCCAGGGATTTCACTGATTTTATTATTCAAATCATCACCAAAAAGAAGTTGGCCTTGTCGAATAGTCAAATGGCCCAGAGGAGACTCGGTTAATAAACTGTTGGGAGACAAAGCTTTATGAAATTAGGAGGTTTAACCTACTATATATGAGAACTGTGATGTATCAGACATTTCTTACTCATCCTCTCACTCATGCTATTTACTTCAGCTGACATTTGCTGAACCAGCAAACTTCTCTATCAATTGGAATCAGACTTTAGCCAACTTTTTGTTAACTGCTTTGGAAGCCTTCAGAAAATGTGAGAATCATCCTTTATCTCCTGAAGTTGTAGGAAAAAATGCGATGAGAATTAGGGATAGAGGTACAAGGATGTAAGAGATACAAGTATGACTACATGTGTAACATCCATAGGTCTCTCATACCAAAGTAGTGCCCTGCTAGGGAAAGAGAGGCCCTAGGATAGGGACATCTGGATGTATATGCATATATCTAGAACTAAATCCCATTGACTTTTCAATGCTAACAAGCAGTCTCTTTTCCTTTGCTTGAGGAGAGCAGTCCTCCACTGACTGAAGACCCTCTAATAAGCACACCTGAGCCAACAACCTCACAAGATAATGCTAGGTTATCTTGAGATTTGCTCCTAGCTCTCGATTGCCACCAAGACAGTGACCAGGATTGGATATCAACACAGCATCAGCAAGAAAATACACTATTATCTCTTCAGAGAGCAAATGGTTTACACACCAAAGGAAATCATGTCTAAATGTTTTTGGTAAGAATCATGGGATTATGTGTGAAAGTGTTCCTTAAAAGGGTTAGACTAAGAAACTAAAATGTAAGATTGGATAAGAAAGGATTTATTAATATAGGATCACTCATCCAGTTTACAAAAATACCTTAGCCAGACCTGCTATGGAGTTTTGGCCCAAGTCTACCTCATGGTAGGTTCATTGGGTCTATATAAGTACAATGGGGTTGTTTTATGCCACTAACTGTATAACTGTTAAAGAATACCTAGTAACTAGTAGAATCTTCACATTGGTTCCCCGCTCAGCGGAGTAAGTTATGCTATGGAAAGAGGTTAAAACAAGCCCCCCAGATTGCTCTTATTTAGCCAAAATAATAATTCATAAGCAATACTGTATTCTAGGAGGATCTGCAGAGACTGGCACCCAAGGACAAAGGATAATATTCTTCATAATTTCCCATTTGGTTCACCTGTTTGGTCACTACAAACACCAGATGGATCATAAGAAATGAGAGTGGGCCACAAGAAAATTTAACTCTATTGCTTTCTGTCAGAATATAATCTGCAAGGCTTTTGAACATCTTGACATTCCGGAGAACATCATGCTGCAGAAATACCCACAAAAATTCAGAAGTCGGCCATGCTATTATTAGTTTGTTCCCTAAAACTTAATAATATACAACCCTTTTTAGGGACTTTTTGGATTTTGAAAGTGACATACTTAACATTTGAGAATATACTATTTATAAAAATGACTCTGAAGTGATAATTTTATATGGACCTAGATCAAGACAAGGATCTATAGTGGACACTATGTAGAATCTCCACCAAGTCATAGGAGACTCAGCACATATCCTTGCCTTCTGTAGCAAAGCCAAGCTTTCTGCCTCAGAGAACCATTAAAAGTTTACAAAATTAATTCTGGCTTGTTATTAACCCTTAGTAAATGTCTGAGCATCTGACCATGAGATACCAGATGACTATGCAACCAAAACTGACTATAATGAATTAGGCATTATCAATCCATAGAGTCATAAGGTCAGACAGACAAAACAACAATACATCATATGATAGAAATAGTATGTCTGAAGTCCAAAAGGCATAAATAAATCACATAAACAGGCGGTGAAAACTCCTGAGACATCTACTATTGTTGCATTAAGTATCTCTTCTTTAATTGATGATCATGGGCTCATGGAGAATTTTACCAAAACTAATTGATGGAGAAAGAAAAATTAGGCATAGTTCACAGTGTGATGTGTTGGTGCTAGCTATAAAAGGAAATGGGTGTGGAGAAGTTCTGTGTACAGAGCTGAGAGTAGAACACTTACCTATTCAATTACATGGAGATGGAAGTGGCATAAAGGACAATTGTACATAGACTCCCAGAGTTGGATGGCTAGTTAGGAGTAGAAGAAACATAACTGAAAAATCAAGAGAAAATGCAGAAGAAAAGAGAAGCATGTGAATAACTTATCTGAGAAGGTACAAAGTACATGAATCTTTGGGTCTCAGGTTAAAGCTCAGAAGACACCAACTGTCACAGAGGCACTCAACAACTAAGGGGATAGAATAAATCTAAGGATGTCATTCAGCCTCCATTCTTGGCTACCTCAGCTCTGGAACTATGGGTCCATAATGGAGTAACAATGGTGCCAGGGCTGGAGGATATGCATGGAAACAACATGGGCTCCTTCCATCATCAAGGCTGATCTAGCTACTGCCACTGAAGACAGCCTAACCAGCCATCAGCAAAAACTAAGGGTGAGCCTCTGACATGATACCATCCCTCGAGTATAGCAGCTAACCGCTTGATGCCAGGTGGACTACATCTGATCCCTTACACTCTGGAAGGAAGAGCAATTTGTGCTTACTCGAATTACCTGTACCTTCCTTGTTCACAGTGTCTCTTCCAGAACCATCTTCCAAAGGATTACAGAATACTTGATCTGTAAGCATGATATCATGAACAACACTGTCTTTGATCAAGAGATCCATTTTATATAAAGTATGCCAATGAGCATAAGACCAGAGTTGGTCTTACGAACCTCATTTTTTATAAGCAGTTGACCTAAAAGAACAGCATATTAAAGAAATATTACAACCTCAGTTAAGTATCTGCTCAAGAAAAATACCTTTCATGTTTGGCACACTATCTTCTATGTTATATAATATATGAACTAACTTAATGGAAATATTTGGTGCTGTGTTTTCCCAAACTAGAATATACAAGACCCAAACCAAGGGGTGAAAGTGGAATTGTCACCTCTCTATCATTTCTTATGACTTACTTGCAGAATTTGTGCTCTTCTTCCCAGGAGCTTAGTTTCTGCTTCATTAAAAGTCCTGATTCCAAAAGGCAATGCTTCCACATAGAGACAATTGAAAGAGTTCCATTGTATTTGGAGAAACTACTACCATCTAGTCATTTGGTGCTCCTTATTACAATGCATGAAAGTAAATAAAGGTGTTCACAGGAAGTAACAAACCTTTATTACCATGGGCAACTAGAGCAGGTATCAAACATTATGGTCCAGAAAGAGAATGTCTTGAATCCACAGGATTTACTGGAATGTCTGTTGGCACTTCAATCTTCCATGGTAATGATAAATATAAAGCTATTGCAACCAAAGCCTAACAAGGTCTAAGTGTTCAGCCAGCCAACAATAATGATCTGGATCACTTTATCAGACAAGCTGTTTGTTTAACCAATGTTCTAGCCAAGGTGAGAAAAATTTAGAACTACACATGGAAGAGTGTAATAGATACAAATTATAGCCTCAGAACCAGCTTCAACAGCAGGGAATAGAAACTGTTCCACTAACGCTCTTATTTAAATCCTGACAGAGATAGTATCTGGTCTCCACTTTGAAGAGGAAGTATGACATATTGAATTTAAGGAGAACACAAGTAGATCTGAGTGGTGCAAGGAGTAGACAGCATTGGACATCTTTGGTGCACCATTTCAAATGTTTTCAGTACCATTCCTTACAACAGCCTCCGTTAGAACAAGTTCCACGTGGCCTTTGACTAATTTTTCATGGGTACAAGCTGATAGTCCTTTATCTCAGACCAATGCTGTATACGTATCACTTTTTGTCAAAAAGTGATAAGTGATATGTGATGATATGTGGTATGACACACCCACAGAGATCCTTAGAGTCATGCATATGAAACATAGAAATGTAGTAAAATTAATGCCCATGGGTCATCCTGAGCTGAAAGATAATGGTTCTCTTTTTCCTTCTTTGAAATGCATTTCTTGAAAATTCATAGATCTCTCAAAAGCAAGTACCAGGTATACGTATCATTGGCCGAAAAATGCTTCTTTGGATTTGCTTTCCTTTCTTCTCTTCTTTACTCCTCAATCTGAAATTCTTTTCCCTGTGATCTCTTCCCAAAAAACTGCTTGTGATCCTTTGTCTCTGGCCTGGCTTCTAGGAGAACCTAGGCTTGAATGGGGAGAACACTGAATTGACTAAGATTAAAATCTGGCAATGAAAATTTTTATCATTCTTTTTATTATCTAATAGGATAAGACTTAAAATATAAAGAAACTACTCTTCTAGGGTTCTTAAGCTTCCAATAAATGGTAAGAAAGAATGGCAGACTTGAAACCATAAAAATCCTAGAAGACAGCAAAGGCAGTAATTTCTCTGACATCAACCACAGCAACATTTTTCTAGATATGTACCCTAAGGCAACAGAAACAAAAGAAAACTACTAGAACTACATCAAAATAAAAGACTTTTGCACAACACAGTACAAAAACTATCAACTAACAACTATAACTAACAACAACTATAAATGATCAACAAAACAAAAAGACAACCTACTGAACGGTGGAAGATATTTGTAAATGAGCTGTCCAAAAAGGGATTAATATCGAAAATATATAAAGAACTTATACAGCTCCACACCAAAACAAACTACAAAAAAAATCTGATTAAAAAATAGGCAGAGGACCTGAATGGACATTTTTCCAAAGAAGACATACAGATGGCCAACAGACACATGAAAATTCTCAACATCACTATCATAAGGGAAATGCAAATCAAAACCACAGTGAAGTATCACCTTACATCAGTTAGAATAGCTAAAACCAAAATGACAAGAAATAACAAACGTTAGCAAGGATGTGCAGGGGAATAAAACCCTCATGCACTATTGGTGGAAATGTAAAATGACCCAACATCTTTTTTTTTTAATGGTGGTAAAACATACATAATGTAAAACTCGTCACCTTAACCATTTTTAAGTGCACACTTCGTTGGCATTAAGTACATACATTCACATGGTTGTGTTGCCATCACCATCCCCCATCCACAAAACTCTTCATCTTACAAAGCTGACTCTCTGTATCCATAACTAATTCCCAAAACACACACACACACATACACACCCCTAGCCCATTCTACTTTTGTCTTTATGAACAAGACTTCTCTAGGTACCTTATGTAAGTGGGATCATACAATATTAGTCCTTTCATGACTGTCTTCTCTCAAATTCTCCTTCTCTCAAATTCATCTTTGCTCTAACATGTGTCAGAATTTACTACCTTTTTCAAACTGAACAATATTTCATACATATATCCACGTTTTGTTGATGCATTCATCCATAAATGGACACTTCAGTTGCTTCATTCTTTTGGCTACTGCTACGAACATGGGCACACAACTATCTTTTCAGAGTCCTTGCTTTCAATACTCTTGTTATATATCCAGAAGTGAAACTGCTGGATTATAAGGCAATTCTATTTTGAATTTTTTGAGGAACTGCCATATGGTTTTCTCTAGTGGCCATACTAGTTTATATTGTACATTCCCACCAACAGTTCAAAAGGGTTCCAATTTCTCCACATCCTCACCAACACTTATTATTTTCTCACTTTTGTACTAGTAGCCATCCTAGTGAATACAAAGTGGCATGTCACTGTAATTTTGATTTGCATCTCCCTGGTGATTAGTGATTTTGAATATCTGTTTATGTGCTTATTGGCCATTTATAACAATCTTTGGAGAAATATCTATTGGAGTCCTTTGCTTATTTTTAAGTTGTGTTACTTGTTTTGTTGTTGTCATTAGTTGCTGCTAAGCTGAAGTTCTTTATATATCGTGAACATTAACCCCTTATCAAATATACGATTTGCAAATATTTCCCCCCCTCCATAGACTGACTGTCTTTTCCCTCTGTTGATTGTGTCTTTTGATGAACAGTTTTAAATTTTGATATAGTCCAATTTACCTGTTTTTTTTTTCTTTTGTTGCCTGCGTTTTTGTGTCACGCGCATGAAGTTACTGTCAAATCCACTGTCATGAACCCTTTCCCCTATGTTTTCCTCCAGGAGTGTTATAGTTTTAAATGATACATTTAGGTCTTTAATCTATTTGGAGTTAATTCTGGGCTCCCTATTCTATTTTATTGGTCTGTATATAATCTGCCTTTATGCCAATACCACACTTTTTTCATTACCATATTTTGTAGCAAGTATTAAAATCAGGAAGTATGAAAACTCCAACTTTGTTCTTTTTCAAGATTTTTTTCTTAGCATTTAATACATTCATTTAATTCTTTGTAAATTTCTAGGAAAGGGAAAAATATGAAAGGTGCTTTTTTTTTTTTTTCAGAATAATTTGTAAGACCAATACACTAGGGAACACATTTTAAGAAATAATCCTCTTTTACATAATTCAGATAATATATTCCAACTGATCTCATACACACACAATTTTCAAAATTCATTAGGTTTTAATAATCCAAAATAATTTCTTTGTAAAATAAAAATTTCAGGGCTCCTGGGTGGCTCAGTGGGTTAAAGCCTCTGCCTTCAGCTCAGGTCGTGATCCCAGGGTCCTGGGATCCAGCCCTGTATTGGGCTCTCTGCTCAGAAGGGAACCTGCTTCCCTTCCTCTCCCTCTGCTGGCCTCTCTGCCTACCTGTGATCTCTGTCTGTCAAATAAATAAATAAAATCTTTTTTAAATAATTAAATAAATAAAAATTTCATTTTTAATTTTCTCATAAAACTTCAAATATTATATAAACATTAATATTAAGATGTAACAATGGTCATAGTTGAAATAGTTAGCATTAGACTTGCCTGAAAGGGACAGGAAACCCAATGATGGATTAAACAAGAATGTAGTTTATTTCTCCCTTATGTCAAAATCAGATGTAAATAGATGCTCCAGAGCTGGCCTGGCATACACTTTCTGTAGCTTCCCTTTCCAAGATCACCTCATAGTCTAGAATGTATTGATGGTGATAAAATGCAAAACAGAATATTTGAAATGATATAGGACGAGAAGTAACATCATTTGAAAATTCACTTAATAGCAAGATGATCCTGTTACTCTGTAGCAACTCTTTTTTTTTTTTCTTAAGATTTTATTTATTTATTTGAGACAGAGAGAGAGCACAAACAGGGAAAAGTGAGAAGCAGGTTTCCTGTGAGGAAGGAGCCCGATGAAGAATTCAATCCCAAGACCCTGAGACCATGAACTGAGCCGAAGGCAGATGCTTAAATAACTGGGCCACCAGGTGCCCCACTCTGAAGCAACTCTTAAGAGTGAGAATACTAGTGTTATAGAGAAAGTTGTTTAGCAGGCCAAAAACTCACATTGTGTTATATATACTAAATACCAAGATCTCTCAACTTACAAGCTCACAGTGAGATGGGTAAGAGTAAAAGAGTCACTACATTTAGTAAATTAAACGACCTGGGACTTTGCATTCCATCTGATGTTTCATGGCATAAATAAATGATGTACTCTTCAAAAAAATAAATTTATAGATCTGTCTAGCTATTTACACAGAGTTACATGCACCTCGTGCTCTGTAAAAGAGCAAAGTCCATCACTATTCCAGGAACAAGTGTGTGTCATTCCATATAAATTCCAAAAAGAGGACACACTCACGGGAACAACAAACTAACTTTCAATTTCTAAATGACCACCACTTTGATTGATGGAGCAAATTAAACTATTTACACTATAGTATATTGCAAAATATTGCATATGAGCTAAGTCGGCAGGCTTATGCTGTACATTAGCCTTCTGTTGATCACGAGCTGCTGTGTTTGCACATACACACCCACTCACATATACATACCCTTACTACACACATCCTGCCATGTTCTTTCATCTTGATATTTGGCAAGAGAAATCTCTTTAGCCAAGAATGTGAGGTCTAATGAAGATCAGATCACCACCTCTACTATTCTTTCTGCTCCTGTCTGTTCCTCTGGACCTTGCTCTATAATTAAGCCCCCTCAATCCTCTGTCTTCCCTCAGCCTCTTCCTCTGTGGAGGCATCTCTGTTCCTGATGACAAGTAATTCAAGTTTTAACAATAAAATCACTCTCATGATCTTCTGTTCTCCTCCTATTTCTCCATCACTTCCCTTCACTTATCATATGCACTTCTAATAATATGAATCCATTTTCTCCATCTCTATTGTCAATCCGACTTCAAACCGGCATATTTTCCCTAAGGCATTACTGTCTCTTAACTACCCAAACTCAATCGTCATTTTTCAGTTCTTTTCTCAGTTATGCTTTCTGTGACATTTGATACAGCTGACTATTTTTTCCTGCTGAAACTATTCCTAATGTGGTTTCTCTTGTGTCATGCTCTCCTGGTTACCCGCCTTTTTCTTTATCAATCTTTCTCCATTCTTTTCAAATAATTCTTATTGGAATGTCCCAGGGATTCGTCCTTAATGATCTTTTCTTCTCGACTTAAATGTCATCTGTTTCAGCATCTCATATAATGAGCTTCTGAGTTCCCTAGAAAATAACAAACTCAACATACTCAAAAAGAATACCTTACCTTTCCCCAAATTGTTCTTCTTCATATTTCTCCTATAATTGTCAGAGATCCCTTCACCCTCCCAGATACCCAAATAAAGCTCATCTACCCTATCTAATTAATTGACTTATCTTACTAATTTTATCTCCAAAATTTATCTCAAATCTATCCCAATACTCATCTTTCAGTCTGACCTATCATATTCTCTCATCAGAATCAATATAATAAACAACTAAATGATCTCCCAAGTTCTAATCTTACCTCAAATCTGTGTCCCACCATTCTGTTGCCAAAAACTTCATTTTAGATAAAATGAAAACCTGGGTCACACCTTCCTCCTAATTAAAATATGTGGATGATTTCCAGGACAAATTTCCAGCACAAGGGCATGGGCTGCAAGGACCTCCACAACCTGGCTCCTCCCTTTCCAGGCCTTCCACCAACCCCATAATCTAGTATTTCATACTCCGGTAGCACTAAATTACTTATAAATCTCTGGACATCTCCCATTTGTTGATGTCCCCCCCATTCATTCCTTGTTCTCTGTCCATTTGATAAATCCTACTCATCTTTCAAAACCCCCTAGACATCAACTTCCCTTTAAAGCTCCCCGTAGGGCTCCAAATAGAGTCAATCAGTTCCTAATCTATTGTTGCTCTATCTTGTATATACTTTTATCATTGTAGTATTCCTATTATAATTATTTGCCTGCATGTCTGATCTACCACTGAATAAACACTAAGACTCTCAATAGCAGAAACCATTTGCCATTCATCCTTTTATCTCCAGCATCTAACATAATTATCCTTTATTTCCTTTATAAAAATAATATTTTAAATATCAAATATATTTTGAATTCTATCAAAGGGCTTCTACTTCAAGATGAAAAATAAATTTGCATGTTTCTTCAGAGCCCAACAAATATCACAATGTACAAAGGGGAGATGAATTAATAATTAATCAAAATTAATCAGAATATAGGAAGAAGTAATCAGAATATGGGAAGCAAGGTCCTGAAAAAATCACATACCTTGACTGATTTTTGCAATATTGAAAGCAGATCGAATCTATTAGAGAGTAAACCAGAGGGAGCTGTGCCTAGAACACAAGAGACTTTTTTTCCCCCAAAGGTAAAGCCATAGTAGAATCAACAAAGAGGAATTTAAAAAATAAAGCAAAAACCTAGGGGATTATTTGTAAGATTATCAAAAATTTATGAGATACCTTCAATATGCCAAGGCTAAAAACCATAGAACTGAACTCCAATGAAAGAATGTATATGCCTGTGAAAGGATAAGGTGGCATTCCACAACGAAGCCTTCTTTATTTGAGCTTTCACTGGCTGGGGCACATCCAGTTTAGTCACCTGACTGATTTCCACCAACTCCTTGCCAACTAACATCAAAGAAGCTCACCTGTTGACACATACTGCAACTTCCCAAAACCCACGGTCTACCCTTCCATCCAAGAAAGAGACCTGTTAGGAAACAGAACTTTACAAGACAAAAACCTAAACTAGCTACTACCTATATTTAATAATTTATTTTTTCATATGTTGTTACATATGAAATACATATGTTACATATGAAATACATACATAACCAAGAACTACTGTATATTTAAGAATAAAGCAACAGCAAGGCCACCTGGGTGGCTCAGTTGGTTAAGCATCTGCCTTTGGCTCAGGTCATGATCCCAGTGTCCTGGGATCAAGTCCTACATCAGACTCCCTGCTTAGCAGGGAGCCTGCTTCTCCTTCTCTTTCCGCCCCTTCCCCCACTCATGCTCTTTCTATGACAAATAAATAAAATCTTTAAAATAAAAGTAAAAAATAAAATTTAAAAAAGAATAAATAACAACAGGGAAAAAAATAAGAAGGAAGGACTAAAAGGAATTAACAGCACCATAGCATAAAGAACAAAAGAGAATTTGGAAAAACTATAGAATATCCTTGGAAATATTTTATGTATTCCAATCATAAAGCAAAAACAGAATTATATGTTATAATTATGTTATAATTAATTATGTTATAATTATAACATAGTTATAATTAACGAGTACTATAGTACATGACAGAGTTCTTAAAAGCTAAAACTTCAGAATAATTAAAGTTAAATGGTGAACATTGAATAATTTAATTGACAAAAAATAACTTAATGGAAGGATTGGACAATAAAGTTGTGACTCTCCTAGAAAGTATACCACATTCACAAACAGATGAAAATAAAAGAATAAATGCAAGTTTCAATATCTAACTAAAGGAATTTCTGAAAAGAGAGAACAAAGAAATCTTGAATAAATAATAAAGGCAATATCCTAGAACTGAAAGAAGATAAAAATCATGAAATTCAAAGGGTCAACCAAGTACTAAACTAGATTAATGAAAAATACTGACATCCACACACATAGGGTGAAATTTCAATATAACAAATTGAAGTTTCAAAAGCTTCTACAGAGAAAAATTAGAAAAGATTAGTAGATGCTAGAAGACAAAAGAGCAATATTTTTAAAGTTCTGAAGGAATAATGATATTGAACCTGCAATTCCATAACAAACTAAACCAATTAACAATTTATACAATTTATACATGAGATACAGTCTAAAGTTGATGGGACATGGGGTGTTGGGGTGGCTCAGTTGGTTAAGCATCGGACTCTTGGTTTCTGCCCCAGTTTTGACCTCAGGGTTGTGAGATCAAGCTCCACATCAGGCTCCACAGCCAGTGTGGAGTCTGCCTGGCACTCACATGCACTTTCTCTCTCTCTCAAAATAAATAAATAAAATCTTTAAAAAAAAATCTTTAAAGTTGACAGGCCAAGATGTAAAAGTTTAGATATTATTTAAAGCTCTAAAAACAGATAATAGAAGAACTTGTAAAAAATATTTGGCAGAAAAAAAAATATTTGGCAGAAAATATTTAAGGAGAGCAAACACAGGGCAGGTTAATTTGAATTTATCAAATCCCATGCAAGTTATTAATAAAATTTAAATGATAGAGATAGAGATGCGTAAGAGTTAAAAATAAGGATAATTTACTGTGAGAACTGAGACTAAAGGTGAGGAGTAAAAGAAAGAAGGACTTAGATTTCTCCTTTTTATCTTTTATTTTTTCTTTCTCCTTTTAAATTTTTTTTTGCCTGCTATAATGTTTGAATGGTGTTAACATTTACTTGAGTTACTATTATCACTGTGAATAGCATTTTTCCAAAAGATGGCCACCATTAATTCCTTCCCTCCCTGTAATGCATGCCACTCCTTCATGAAGAGATGGAATGTATTCCTCTACCTGCCTGAATCTGGGTTGGCTCTGTCAGTTCCAGGTAGTTTCATATCCAACATATTTCTTGTAGACATCTTTGTTGCAAGCATTTTCACCACAAACATTTTTGCCACATTACTAATTGGCTATTAATAAGTAATCTACTATTATAAAGGTACAATAACAAAAACAAAAGAGGAACATTTAAAAATGAAATATGAAGAAATTAATGAAATTAATTATAAATTCCTTCCTTCATTAAGAAAGGTATCAGTTTTCCAAATAACTCAGATACATATTTATAACTGAGCTTTATATTGAATTGTGAAAGCCTTCACTGTTGTTTGTTCTTGCCATATTATCACATATCTATTGATAGACAATTCAAAGTTCTATTAGAAATGAGGAAGGAATGCTAACACTGTAACATATTTGTAACTGAGTGTTGTTATCATTGTAACTGATATGTTTTCATTTTCTGGTATAGTATAGTATTCATTCTGGCTTTATACTCTCTTATTTGACACTTCTAGTAAGTTTTGTCACCATATTTTCTATAAAGTCAATATATATCATTGTTATCAGCCACTATTTTAAGACCACCACATCCATTTGTCACTGTACAGACCATTATAAGGGCTAGCTGATTTTTATAATATATAAATGGGAACTTTGCCAATGGAGAAATGAAACCAAACTGTCAACCAGTTATTTTCTCTTTTATGGCAAAATTGCCTTACAGCCAATTAGTTATTTGGCAAAAATATTTGCAGTGAAAATGCTTGTAGCAAAGATGTCTATAGCAAAGATGCTTACAGCAAAAATACCAGATACAAGCTCTGTCTACTTTGGCCAACAGAACTCAGTGGAAAGGATGTTATGCTACCTTTAGGCCTAGCCTTTAAGAGAACAGGTAGTTTCTACTTTCAGTTTCTTGCATTCCTGAGCCTCATGTAAGAAGTATGTCTAGGGCCACCCAGCCAGTTAAGTGTCTTCCTTCCGTTCAAGTCATGACGCCAGGGTTCTGGGATCAAGTCCCAAATTGAGCCTGCTTCTCCCTCTCCTTGCTGCTCCCCCTCCTTGTATGCTCTCTCTCTCCCTCCCTCTCTGTCAAATAAATAAAATCTTTAAAAAAGAAAAAGAAGAAGTCCGTCCAGTCTACTATACAAAGAGTCCGCATGCTTCATTAAGGCAGCAGTCACAGGGGTGAAAAGCTACCCTGAATGCCCAGCCCAAATGAGCCTTCAGATCACTCCAACTCTAGCTGCTGACTAAAACGGTATGAGAGACTCCAATTAAAAAAAAAAAACAAAACACCCAATTACACAGAGTCAACCCAGAGAATCATAAAAAGTAAGTCAATTTTTGCTTTAAGCCACTAAGTTTTGAGGTATTTGTTATTCAGGAATATAGAGTAAAGACAGACATGATAGTGAATACCTACATAGGTTGTGTTACTGAAGTACAAAACTGGTAAACTGAACTCATATATACAATACCCACTCTTTCAGTTTCTTGCTAAAATGGCCCAAAAAATATGATAGAGAAGGTTAGTACCACTTTTAGAGACTAGAAAGAAGTTCTACTTAGATTTCTGAAATGATAAAGGATTTAATGGGAATCAGTGCAGGTGAGAAGGATACTGATGCGGGAAATCTCCTAATATCTACTGTACTCAAGCAGTCTAAGAGAAGTTAGGGTAGTGTAGGGCCAAAAGCTAATTTGGAATCATATTAAGTCTCCAACCAATTCCTTGCCCACGATTATGAACTGAACATTTGTGTTCTCCCTGAATGCATGCATATGTTGAAATCCTAATGCCCAACACAAAAGTACTAGGAGGTAGAGCCTTTGGGGGGTAATTAGGTCAGGAAAGTAGAACCCCCATGAGTGAGATTATTGTCCTTATAAGAAGAGATATAGAGGGGACTGGCTGGCTCAGTCAGTAGAGCATGCAACTCTTGACCTTGGGGTTAAGTTTGAGCCCCACATAGGGTATAGGGATTACTTAAAACTAAAATTGAAGAAGAAAAGGAGGAAGAGGTAGAAGAGGAGGAGGAGGAGAAGGAGGAGAAGACCACAACAGAGATATGAGACCCATCTCTCTCTCACCTTTCCTCTTTCCCTCTCTGCTCTCCACCATATCAGGATACAAGAGAAAGACAGATAACTGCAAAACAAGAATAGTGACCGCACCAGACACCGGATCTGCTAGTACCTTGATTTTGGACTTCCCAGCCTCTAGAACTGTGAGAATAAATTTCTCAGTTTCCCAGTCTGTGGTATTCTGTCATAACAGCCAAGAGACAGCAGTAGTTAAAATGTGCAAAAATTATTCTTTAAGACAAAATCATAGACAGTTTCATTCTTAATACTTATAAAGGAAAAAACACTGAGAACTTTAAAACATTCAAAGTAAACCATAAGTATGTACCAAGGATCCATAACTTTTAAGACATTCAAAGAAATGAAAAGAGTAACAATAAGTACAGCAAAATATAGAAACAAAAGTAAGGAATCATAAATATAAAGATAAAATAACTTGATAAAAACTAAAGCCAAATATAGTAGTGAGCACTCCAAATATGAAAGAGTTAATTTTCCTAATAAAAGATAGATGGAGTAGTATATAATCATTGAAATGGATACTACAGAGCAATATTTAAAAATTTGGAAAGGTCAGCCTGACATAATTCTGAGTGAAAAAAAAGCAGGCTACAAACAGCCTGCAGAATATAATCCCATCTAACTAAAGTTAAGTGTCTGTGTGTGTACCCATATAAAAAAAAATGAGCTGTCAGGAAAATATAAAAATAATACTTTTTATTTCTAGGGACAGAATTTTTTATTGTGTTTTATACTTTATTTTTATTGTTGGTTTACTGTTTAATAGTAAATACATATTTTTATAATAAAAATAGAGCCTTTTTCATATTTTAAAGTAAATATATTTTTTAAAGACTATTATATTGGATCAAAGAAAAAATTCAATAACGTGCTAGTTATAAAAGACAATATAATAGAACAATCAAAATTGTTGAAAATAAAAGAATAGGCAAACTGTCCTAGACAAATTTAATTAAAAAGAAAAGTCAATATTAATACTAAGTAGAATATAAAACATTAAAAGAGTGGCAAGAAGTAAACAATAAAAGAAAATGGAAGGAAAGAATATGAAAATAAATTCTAATTTATTAAAAGACAATAAAGAAAGGGGTTTTAAACAGGCAAAGTGATAAATAAAACCCAAACATTCAGCAATTGTCTTGAGAGAGAGAACAAAAATGCTCCTTAATGAACCCCATGAGAGCAGGATCCCACCTATCTTGCTAACAGTTGTATTCTGATGTCTAGAACAGTGCCTGGCATACAGTCAAAACTCACTATTAGCCAGGGGTGAGAATAAATTCTCCTTTGGAGGTGATTTATAAAGTAACAAAAAGCATATAAATCAAGAAAGCAAATTTAAAAGACTGAATAAAATAAACATAAAAATTGCCAGAACCCACTTAGTAAGAGAATGAAAATCAGAAAAAGATTTTAAAAGATTTTTGAGATTATTAAAGAAATAGAAAAGATGCCAGGCCCTGTCAGTTTTATGGGCAAGTTCCATTAAAACATCAGGAGAAAAATTATCTGTTTAAGCTATTCCAGAGCTTTGAAGTAGAAATAGAAAGCTTCCTAATTCATTTTACAAGTCTTACATAACCCTCACAAAAATAATGCACACTACTACAAAATAGAAGACTCATGAATATGGATGCATAAATTCTAAATACTACATAGCGAATTGAATCCAGCAGTGTATTAAAAGAAGAATATACCATGACTAAGTAGATTTATTTCAAACTGCAAGAATGGCTTAACATTAGACATTCTATTAATGCTATGCACCAAATTAATAGGTTAAAGAAGAAAACCATAAATTAGTAAATGCCAAAATATTGATAAAATTTAAGATGAAATCCCAAGGAAAAAAAGGAAAGAATAAAAGGATGTTGTCTTATCTATATGAAAAAGGAATTAAAAATCAGCAGTAAAAATCACACTGAATCATAAAAAATTAGAGGCACTCCATTACAAAGAGGAAGAAACAAAAAGATATGTTCAACGTTGTTCACTAGTTAAGAAAATAAAGAAAAATGGAATGAAGTATGCAATACTGAAAAGAATATCATTTGAAATACTTTTGTACAGGAAAAAAAGCCTTGAGCAATAGATAATTTATTGTCCTACAAAACACATAAGTCCAGTGGAGGTGGATATTTAAGTAAAGCAATTATTAACATCTAAACCAAAGAACATTATGGGCCTGTGTTAGATGGAGAAGATAATTAGACTGTTATAATACCGTGCTTCAACCAGATAATGTAGGGAGAAGTGCAAATGGGGAAATTAATGTAAAGAGCCTTGTGGGCTCTTTCTAAGTCTTCACCTAATCCCTGAACTCACCTCTAACAACTAATACTCAAAGAAATACTGCTTTCTGTTGACCTGCCTTCCAACTATCAGTCCTTAAAAGTGAGATAGCTAGTTTTCAAAGCAAAAGATCTGAGTTCAAATCATGACTGCTAGTTACTAATGCTGTGACGACCTTAGGCAATTACCTAACAGAACTGATGTTTCAATGTCTACAGGTATAAGATGGGATTATCAACCATATATAAATCTAATGGGCTATTATAAAACATAAATGAACAACCTAATGCTTGGCATTTAGTAAAAACACTCATTCAGAATCATCACCAGAATTCCAGGGCCTGGGATGTTATCTTCATAGGAAAAACCATTTGAATGAAAGATAAACTCAAATTTCCAGGTATTAGGTACAGCGACTGGGGATATCCTATGGGAGAGCTCAGGATAAAAACAGTAGAGAGACATAGGAGGGGGAAAAAGTCAATAGGGAAGGGCTCATTCGAATGAGAAGAGCTTTAATTTTTTTTTCATTTTTTTAAATTCATTAATTAATATTTTTTTTAATTTTCAG
This sequence comes from Lontra canadensis, assembly GCF_010015895.1. NCBI lineage: Eukaryota > Metazoa > Chordata > Mammalia > Carnivora > Mustelidae > Lontra > Lontra canadensis. Next base: position 15,018,946 of record NW_022631012.1, on the reverse strand, counting down.
CATAACAGTATTCCTTGTTTTTGCACCACACCCAGTGGTCCATACAATCCGTGCCCTCTCTAATACCCACCAAACTACTAGAACTCATACAGCAATTCAGTAACGTGGCAGGATACAAAGTCAATGTACAGAAATCAGTGGCTTTCTTATACACTAACAATGAAAATACAGAAAGGGAAATTAGAGAATCGATTCCATTTACTATAGCAACAAGAACCATAAGATACCTGGGAATAAACCTAACCAAAGAGGTAAAGGATCTGTACTTGAGGAACTACAGAACACTCATGAAAGAAATTGAAGAAGACACGAAAAGATGGAAGACCATTCCATGCTCTTGGATCGGAAGAATAAACATTGTTAAAATGTCTATACTGCCTAGAGCAATCTATACTTTTAATGCCATTCTGATCAAAACTCCACCGGTATTTTTCAAAGAGCTGGAGCAAATAATCCAGAAATTTGTATGGAACCAGAAGAGACCCCGAATCACTAAGGAAATGTTGAAAAACAAAAATAAAACTGGGGGCATCACGTTACCGGATTTCAAGCTTTACTACAAAGCTGTGATCACCAAGACAGCATGGTACTGGCATAAAAACAGACACAGAGACCAGTGGAACAGAGTAGAGAGCCCAGATATGGACCCTCAACTCTATGATCAAATAATCTTCAACAAAACAGGAAAAAATATACAGTGGAAAAAAGTCTCTTCAATAAATGGTACTGGGAAAACTGGACAGCTATATGTAGAAGAATGAAACTCGACCATTCTCTTACACCATACACAAAGATAAACTCAAAATGGATAAAAGACCTCAACGTGAGACAGGAATCCATCAGAATCCTAGAGGAGAACATAGGCAGTAACCTCTTCGATATCAGCCACAGCAACTTCTTTCAAGATATGTCTCCAAAGGCAAAGGAAACAAAAGCGAAAATAAACTTTTGGGACTTCATCAAAATCAAAAGCTTCTGCACAGCAAAGGAAACAGTCAAGAAAACAAAGAGGCAACTCACGGAATGGGAGAAGATACTTGCAAATGACAGTACAGACAAAAGGTTGATATCCAGGATCTATAAAGAACTCCTCAAACTCAACACACACAAAACAGATAATCATATCAAAAAATGGGCAGAAGATATGAACAGACACTTCTCCAATGAAGACATACAAATGGCTATCAGACACATGAAAAAATGTTCATCATCACTAGCCATCAGGGAGATTCAAATTAAAACCACATTGAGATATCACCTTATACCAGTTAGAATGGCCAAAATTAGTAAGACAGGAAACAACATGTGTTGTAGGGGATGTGGAGAAAGAGGAACCCTCTTATACTGTTGGTGGGAATGCAAGTTGGTGTAGCCACTTTGGAGAACAGTGTGGAGATTCCTCAAGAAATTAAAAATAGAGCTTCCCTATGACCCTGCAATTGTACTACTGGGTATTTACACCAAAGACACAGATGTAGTGAAAAGAAGGGCCATCTGTACCCCAATGTTTATAGCAGCAATGGCCACGGTTGCCAAACTGTGGAAAGAACCAAGATGCCCTTCAACGGACGAATGGATAAGGAAGATGTGGTCCATATACACTATGGAGTATTATGCCTCCATCAGAAAGGATGAATACCCAACTTTTGTAGCAAATTGGACGGGACTGAAAGAGATTATGCTGAGGGGAAATCGGAAGGGGAGGTGAACCATGAGAGACTATGGACTCTGAAAAACCAGGAGAAAAGCTTTTAGAAGCAGCAATCAATGGGAAACTCCGGGTTAAGAGAGACATATAACATCTCCTATGGTTTGAAATAGGTTAAACCCCTGAATTCTCACTTGAGGGAAATCTACAATAAAGACATGTTCTTCATCAAGGCTTCTGGAGTTACACTGCAATTGATTTAAAAATCAGAGAAATGACAGTTGAACCATGCAGAACCCTAGGTTTTTGGGAAGGTTAAAGTAAATTCTCATAGTTTAAAGCTACTACAATTGTTATTTTTATGCTAATTTTCATGAATACACACATATGTACATACTCATGAAAACTATATATACATGGGGATATGTGTATGTACTTACTTATTTCCAGACTCACCAAACTATTAGGAAGCTCCTTCTTCCATGTTTAGATGTAGTCCTTCTTTGCTCTATCAGTCTTTCCTTACAGCCTCCCCTAAGCCTCAGTCTGCTCTGGTCTTGCCTCCCTATGTCTGAAGTTAACCTCCTTTATAAGCAAGGCTGAACAGGGTCCTATAGTCACTACTTCCAGGGCGGAAATCTAATGACCATTCTGAATAATCTGACCCTGCAGCAGCAAACCTCTGACAAAAATAAGAAAGCAGAAACACGTCCGTATCACGGAGCTAAAAATGTCAATGGTATAGGAAATTATCAAAACAGTAAGAGATAAAGTATTCTTTGGTGGCCAGGAAATCAGTGGCAAGAACTACAGGGGAGATGATGGAAGGGGCAAATGACATCTACATATTAAAGAAATAAGCAAGAAATGAATGAGGCTATAATTCCACCCTGGGGGTTCTGGTGACAAACCACTCAGATTCTGACTTCATGGTACATGTCACCGCCAGCACCCCTCGGTGGAATTATAGCCTTGCATTACAGGGTAGCTTGTCTGTTATTATGCTCACAAGAGTTTAGAAAATATGCCCAGTGTTGTTGAAATGAGAAGTGAAAGCAGCCAGGCATAGCTTGCAATCAAGTTCTTCCTGAAAATGTTCCAGGAGAGCTTTGATGGGTTGAAGTGGCTGCCACATGGCCTTGTTGGTAGGCTATGTTCAAAGAGCTTCATCTTCCACCAGGTTTCTTCTATTCTTCACTGACCCCACAACTGTGATAGCCTCTAATTCTCTGCCACTAAGCCATGGGGCATTAATGACCAACCCCACAGTAATGGTAGCAATCCTAGATGCCACAGTTCAATCTAAGGTTCTTGTGAAATGCCCATCATACTTTGAGAATTATGCCTTTAGAATGGAGCAAAATAAGATGGGTAATGGGAGAGCTGTAGGGAATGCAAGGAAATTAAGCCTAAAATACATACACACCAAGTTTAAGAATCTTTTAGAAAGCTTTTCTAAGGGCACAGAAAGTTCCACAATCCCAGATGTTCTCTTGTCTGGAATCACCTAATTAGAATAGCTGGGTGCCTGGGTGGCTCAGTTAGCTAAGCGACTACCTTCAGCTCAGGTCATGATCTCAGAGTCCCAGGATCAAGTCCCACATCAGGCTCCCAGCTCCATGGGGAGTCTGCTTCTCCCTCTGACCTTCTCAGCTCTCATGCTTTCTCTCATTCTCTCTCTCTCTCAAATAAATAAATAAAATCTTTAAAAAAAAATAATTAGAACAGCTATAATCATAGCTCTATTTTTTATTTTTTAAAATATTTTATTTATTTATTTAACAGAGATCACAAGTAGGCAGAAAGACAGGCAGAGAGAGAGGAGGAAGCAGGCTCCCTGCTGAGCAGAGAGCCCGATGCGGGGCTCGATCCCAGGACGCTAGGATCATGACCTGAGCCAAAGGCAGAGGCTTTAACCCACTGAGCCACCCAGGCACCCCAGCTTTCTTTTTTATTTAACTTCAGTGAGCATTTATTAAGCAGTAAATGATAGCACTCTCTAGATATTATCTAGTAGAATGTGTAACCAAATAAATGTTGGCTATTTACAAGTGGAGAGATAGAAGACCATGGGCAATTCCTATCAAATTAAAACCTGAATTAGTGCATTATTCCTCTTTATTCCTCTCTCTCTCTCTCTCTCTCTCTCTCCCAAACTCTTAGCATAGTGTTTTAAACATAGTTATTAAAGAAGTGAAAGAACATCTGAATGATGGAAGGCTATATGGATGTTTTAAGTTTGTAGTAAAAATCTTTAGCAAAGACAGAACATCAATGGCCCATTTCATAATCAAAGTTTTGACACAGGTATATTCCCACATCCTCACCTGTGGCAGACTCTTCTTCTACATCATGGCATTCATTTCATGGAATATCTTGGAATCTTCAGAATAAAGCCCTCTAATCATAGAAAGGCAACTGAGTTAGATTCTGGAACTGTAACATCCTTATCCAACATTATGCCCCCATACAAGTCACATTGCTGTAAACCAATTTAGAAATAGCCAGGATGATGAAACTGCTCAGCTTTCATGATGAAAACACAGTTTCCTGCTTACACAGAGGAATCCAGGTGGAGAAGGGGGTGGGGGTGGGAGAGAGTCCCCATCTAAGGTTGTCTGTGGATACCTGAGAAATGATTCAAGTATAGGTCCCATTAAGCAAACTGCACTATCCTACCAAAAATAGTCCACTATGCCTTCTATAAGGCCTCTGAATCCAGTACTAAAATAATTTTTTCTATCACTTGTGCCTCCTTGATTTAATATAGTGATGGGTATCAAAGAAGAAATAGATAAAAAGTGGTTAGGTTAGGCAAAAAGGAAGCAAATAACTTGGTATCATTTGCAAAACATAAAACAAGGTAATTTGGGACAACTAAACTGCTTTTCCTCAAATTTCTTTTATATACAACAGGACCGTTCCAAAACAATGGGACCATTCCAGAATAATTCTAAATATTGTAAAAGTCTGCCCTTGGAGAATGGCCAAAATCAACAAGACAGTAAACAACATGTGTTGGAGAGGATGTGGAGAAAGGGGAACCCTCTTACACTGTTGGTGGGAATGCAAGTTGGTGTAGCCACTTTGGAAAACAGTGTGGAGATTCCTCAAAAAATTAAAAATAAAGCTATCCTATGATCCTTCAATTGCACTACTGGGTATTTATCCCGAAGATACAGATGTAGTGAAAAGAAGGGCCATCTGTATCTCAATGTTCATAGCAGCAATGGCCACAGTCGCCAAACTGTGGAAAGAACCAAGACACCCTTCAACAGATGAATGAATAAAGAAGATGTGGTCCATATATAAAATGGAGCATTACGCTTCCATCAGAAATACCCAACTTTTGTATCAACATGGACAGGACTGGAAGAGATTATGCTGAGTGAAGTAAGTCAAGCAGAGAGAGTCAATTATCATATGGTTTCACTTACTTGTGAATAAGTAAGTCCACTTACTTGGAGGATAAGAAATAACACGGGAGGACATTGGGAGATGGAGAGGAGAAGTGAGACGGGGGGAGACAAACCATGAGAGACTGTGGACTCTGAGAAACAAACTGAGGGTTTTGGAAGGGAGGGGGTGGGAGGTTGGGTGAGCCCGGTGGTAGGTATCATGGAGGGCACATATTGCATGGAGCACTGGGTGTGGTACATAAACAATGAACTTTGGAACACTGAAAAAAAATAAAATGAAATGAAAAAAAAAGTCTGCACTTAGTTTAAAAAAAAAAAAACTTAAAGAACTTTCTATGACACCAGTTTTCAATTGTTAAGTTATCTAAAAGCTCTTCAGTTCCTTTTGTACTCATTAGCAGAATTTTAAAAATCAGCAGAACTTTGTGTTCTTGGTCACCCCTGCTCCCTACCAGAGTCAACAACTTTACCCCTAGAGCCATATACAAAACTCTGAAACCCCAGATGTACACCCATCATTTATGACCCTTGTTGGTTTGATTACGATTTCAAATTTTAAGTTTCATTTTAAAGAGTAAATTTTGCACTGCATTCCATAATAGTTTTTGTTTTTGTTTTGGTTTTGGTTTTGGTTTTGCACAGACTTTAGCTTTTTATTTTTATTTTCAGCATAACAGTATTCCTTGTTTTTGCACCACACCCAGTGCTCCATGCAAGTTTTTTATTAAAATATAAGAAAGCTCTTCATTTGCAATTAATGACCACCTTACTCTCTTATCATAAAGGTTTTGCAGGTTATTCAAATTCTCTAAGTGGGTGATCATTTCATCTATAAATAATAAGCTTGGCTTTTCCATTTCAATAATTTAACCTCCTGCTTTTTCTTCTTATCTTCAGTGTATTGCTTAAGACATCTAATGCTGTTTTGAGAAGTACAGGTCTCTTACCAGCTGTGTGATTTGGGACAAATTACTTTGTCCATTTATGTCTGTTTCCTTATCTGTAAAATTGGTATAATACTATTATTAACCCAACAGGGTTATTGTAAATAAATAAAAAACTTTTAGAAGAATATGTGTTTACTTACACAACAACATAATTACTTTATCCACATCATAATGCACTTTAGCATTTTCTAAATTTTGATATAGTGCCCATAACCATAATTTTTCTAAGATTTTTATTTGTCAGAGAGAGCGAGAGAAAGAGAGAGAGCAAGCACAAGCAGGAGGAGCAGCAGGCAGAGGAAGAAGCAGGCTCCCTGCTGAGCAAGGAGCCCAATGTAGGACTTACTCCCAGGACCCTGGGATCATGACCTGAGCTGGAGGCAGCAACCACCCAGGTGTCCCCGGTATCCGTGATTTTAATGGATATATAACATACAATTGAGTTGATTAGTGCTCATTTTTCCTTATGACCTGCCTATTTCTCCAAAATATTTGAGAATTTTAGAGAATGCCACACACATGACATTCAAAATACTAGACAATATTAATGATTTTTGCTTAACTGCTCTTTCAACGGACACAAAAATTGGGTTAAGAATAGATTTTAGTTGATTCTAGATTTAGGATGAAAGTTGCTACTTTTGGAAAAAAGACTATAATTATTTTCTGGTTTTCATGCATATGAGTAAGAAATTCTATCACTGACCTATCCAAGAGCAATTTTAATAAACATAATAATAAGAAATTAATATAAATTTTGGATACAGAAGAGACTTTTCATGACATAGTTGTCCAATCTTCCTATTTTAGAGATGAAGAAACTTTAACACAGAACAGCTCCTTGAAGTTTTATATACTTATGATGAAACTATCAAACACTTGATGACAACTAACCACATTTACTTTGATCATGATACGTCATTCATTTACCAATTTATAAACATTTATTGGACATTCACAATATGCAACAGCTACATAGACAACAGTGAATAAAATGATCCAATGAACAGATACAATATTTAATGCCAGAAGCTAATAAACAGCTGTCTATAACCTAAACCATGTGAAGGAAATTTTGGCCAACAGCTATATACAAGATGGTTAATCAGAAATCAAAATAAGTGAGCCATATACCTCATACACATAGTCAGTAGTCACCTTGCCTAAATATATACTTTGTCTATAATTGTCAAATTATTGTCAAATATACCAAACCTACACTGCCAAACCTACACCCTAGTCCAAACTAACAACATCTATCCCAGATCACTATAATAGTCACTTACAAAGTCTTCCTGCCTCTACACAGCAATCAGGATGATTTTTACTACCACCCTGATCAGATATGTCACTACCCTGCATAAAACTGTCCAATGGCTCCCCTATGATATCAGGGATTTATGACTATATAATAATGACCCCTAATCTTAGCATCTGGAAAAAAAAATGTGTTCTTTCTTACATTTATACAGGACAACTGGACAGTTCTGTTTCACTCTCTCACTGTAGTCCACTAATGCTATGGCCTTCTCATCTAGGAAGGCTACACTTACTTGTCAGGTAGTTGACTGGCTGTTGTCTAGGTAATGACATGATTAGGTCACGTGTCTGGGATCATCCA
>NW_022631012.1:14976311-15006311 GCF_010015895.1 Lontra canadensis | reverse complement strand
TGCTCCTGGCCATCAACAGAATTAACCAGAAAAACAAACTAATAGTGATGAGTCTTTTGGACAAAAACAGCCAACTCACATATATCTAGATTACTTCACTTAGTTTTCATGTGTTGATAGGAGATTAATAAAAACATACCATTTAAAAATGTTGGTAAAATTAAATCAATTCTTAGACACAGAAGTAAAATTATTATTTAAACATCTGTAGGTAACTGTTGACTGACTTGATGGAATCATGTTAAAATAGTTTTTGTAATTTCCTTAAAATGCTATTTAGTAAGTAGTAATATAGTAATCATTTGGACTCTCAACAATTCACTACTAAAAGCCTCAAATCAATATCTATTAAGAAATAATGACTACATGCAGAATATCAGTCACCATTCTAATTTTTTATATGTATTAAATCATTTAATCCTACAACCTTATAAGGCAGGAACTATTATTCCCATTTTACAGGTGAGAAAAGTGAGGCTCTGAGAAGTTAAGTAATTTACCCAGGGTCACATATGGAGTGAGTGATAAAACCAAGATTTTAACCCAAGCAGTTTGTCTCCAGAATCAATCATCTTAATTACTACATTAACCTATAACCTGTAATCTTGAACTCTGGAGAAGGCAAAGCAGTGGAGAGAAACAAATTCTTCACTCAATGAGCAAGAAAAGGATAAATGTTTTTGGTGCAATGTCTAATGAATCCAATTTTTACTGGATATTGATCACCACAGAAGAATACGGAACATGAACATTCTGACTTAGTTCAATTTCATTGTGTATTTAAAATAACAGCATGCACTTTGGTGTTCAAATAAAAGGGTTAGGAAAGACCATCTTGCTTTGCTATTTATAAAGCTACTACAACATCAAGCTCTAATTCCACCCTCAACCTCTAAAACACACATGCCTACAAAGACGTGCACACACATGCACACACACACATTTCTGAGAGGCAAGATCTGTCTAGGGAGTTTGATGTTGCTGGAGAGAAAAGGCAGCTGGCAGGAACAATATCCCTACTGTCTAGTGTGCTGTCCATTTCGGTTTTCCTCATAAAGATAATATGCAAGCAATATAATCTTCAGTAACTCTCTGATGTTGTGCTTTTGTGAGGTCTGGGAAACAAAAAGACCCAGGTGAGAAACCAGTTTCTCCACTTACTGAGTTACCTCAAGCCATTTGTTCAGGCTTAGTTTTAGGTCCCTCATCTAAAAGATGACAGAGATGATATCCACCTCATAAAGTTATTGTATGTAGGCCCGCCCAGGACAAGAACACACATAGAGCCCCACATACCATATGTCTAAATATTTAAAAGTTAGAATTGAAGCCAACAAACTGTTAAATAAAATATGTTCTATCCTCCTACCTTGACAAATATACCTTCATAATGACAAAAATCAAAAACAGTATGTAAAGCTATGATTTTTATGGGACTAAAAGTTGGCAAATACTAAAGACCAGGACTTCTGTTGATGGGCCAACAGTCTTAGAATCAGAAACAAAATACAAACTTAAATAATGCAAATTAGGAGCCATTTGTTCTGTAACACCTATTTTTTAACTTTATTTTAGCAAAATGATTACATTGTTTTAAAAAATAAAGATTTTTATATAATCTGTTTTGTTGACCATAATGATCTAAAGACTTTAAAATTACACATCACTAGGATGCCTGGGGGGCTCAGTTGGTTAAGCGGCTGCCTTCAGCTCAGGTCATGATCCCAGGGTCCTGGGGTCGAGTCCCACTCGGGCTCCTTGCTCAGCGGGAAGCCTGCTTCTCCCTCTGCCTGTTCTGCCTGCTGCTCCCCCTGCTTTTGCTCTCTCTCTCTGACAAATAAATAAATAAAATCTTTAAAATAATAAAAATAAAAAATAAAATTACACATCACTAAGTTAAAATACGTACAAAATTAATCAGTATGATTTAAAGTAAATATAAAGATCTAAAAATTTTCATGTTTTCAAAAGTTACTTCCAATATTTGCTTATCAGTTAAAATATTAGCAAGTACCAAACTTATTAATCAAGACTATTTAACAGATATTAACACGGTTGTTTTGAAAATAAAATGAAACCTTAAATATTTTAGTAGACTTATTTATAAATTCTAGTGTTCAGTCCATCTGATTGTTAACATAAATAATGAATATAGTTCATATGTTACTAAACACACATAAAACTAATACATATTGTTGCACAGCAAACTATTTTCTATGGAAGTTCTACAGAATCTGCACTAATTGATGACTATTGCTGGAACCAAAGATCAGAACACAAAAAGAGGGAAAAAATGGAGTTCAGTACTTCTGGGAAACAATGCTTGCTTTTCAAGAATCTTTGTACTCATGCTATTAGAGGAAGAATTTCATTAATTAATTAACTGATCTTTTCTCTTACCTAAATCCTTCCACTACTCAAATCCTCCTGTCTTCCAAACCAGTGCTCATCTCTGATGTCAAAAGCAGCAGAGTCAACACGTTTATACAGCATTTGTAAGTACCACCCTTCATTTCAGAGATAGAGCAAGAGATATAAAAAAGCACTGCTCTGGGGTCACTGCCAAGGGCCATATTGTATCCACGCTGAGTGCCTGTCCTTGAGGAACTCAATGTCCACTCTAATGTTGAAGGTGCCAAAGAATCTAACAAATGTATGATCTGTTGTTTTGGTTTTGTACTTGCAATATCAGCGCTCTCTAAAACACGAAACTCAAGTCTGGGGCTCCTCTTGCCCAGGGCTAAGGGATGTCCTGGTCATACAGATTAAATATGCAGGGATTAGAGACTATCAGATATGTGCTAAGTGTACATCAGGTGACAGTCACTGTGATGTTGAGTTTTGCCAAGTTTAAAGTATTTACTTCAAACGGAAACCATGTATGTGTAATATTTTGTGATGGAATTTAATCAGACTGTATTTTCAACACCTACTGTAGAATTAAAAGCTTCTATCTCTGTAGTAAGAATGACTACTTTTGAGATTGTCATTCAGTCATTCCACTAAAATTTAGTAGGTACCTATTCTATGTGAGGGCACTGAGCTAGAGTTCTGGTAATACAAAGATGTGGTCCCCAATCTAAATAAGTTTAGGGTTTAGAGCAGTAGATTTCAATCAGATGCAATTGGGATCTCCAGGGCACATGCAGCAATGTCTACCGACATTTTGATTGCTGCAGCGTTGGCGGGGGAAGGGGGTACTGAGAGATGCTACTGGCACTAGTAGAGACTGAGGATGCTGTCGAATACCCTATAACACACAGGGCAGCTTCCACAACAAAGAATTACCTGGCCTAAGATAGTGCCGAGGGTGAGAGAAATGCACTATGCAGTAATATCTAATACACGTATATACAACGTGCATCTAAAACAAAGGAAAGGGAGCTCCAGGGGTATCACTAGAGAGCTACTCCGTCTTCGAGTCATTAGGTCTTCTTAGCCTGTGATCTGAAGCATGAAGATGTTCAGATCATCATTCAGTCCATTTAAATATAGCATCAGTAGGAGAGGTACACATAATGATCTTCCAAAGACATCCACGTCCTAAACACAATCCGTATTTAATATGGCATAAACGAAGTAAGATTACAAACGGGATTAAGGTTGCCAATCAGCTGACCTTAAAATAAGATTAGCCTGGATTATCACGGCCTCTAGAAAGCAGAAAAGCAAGAAAAAATGTTCTCCCCAGTAGCCTCCAGAAAGAAACACAGGCTCACCAACACCTTGATTTTCACCTAGTGAGACCAATTTCAGACTTTGGACCTCCAGAGCGGTAAGATAACAAATTTATATTCTGTTAAGGCATTAAGTTTATGGCAATTTGTTGGCAGCCAAGAAATAATAATTGAATAGGATATCTATTAGTAGAGTAGGATATCTATTATCTATTAGTAGGATATCTATAATCTATTAGTAGGATATCTATCAATACAATGGGAAAGGGTGGAACACCAGTTGACAAAAGCATCATGTAGGATGTTATTCATTCACTTATTCATTAAATTGGAATTTGCAGGCCATCCTCCTGGTTTCTGCCAACATGGATAATTTCAAAACTCTATTGACTGGTGATACTTGATAGCAGTGTGGCTAACTGTATATTTCTAATTTATGTGAGTCCATGAAAAAGAAAATGAGCCCATGTATTTTTTCCATCTCCATGAACTAAGGGGTTCTTTGTCAAAGTTCTCACCACACTGTTATTCATCTGTATTGGCTTGAATGAGTCCCATTACTTATTGGCCCTGGTTTTCTCATCTATAAATTAGGAGACTAGACTGGATGGTGAGCTTCAAAGAGAAGACCCAAATCCTGACCATCTCAGTGTCAATCCTAAAAGCTAGCACAAAGAAAGTATGTAGTATCTATTGAATAAATGAGTCATCTCATGGATCTCATGGCTCCAAAGTCATCATGTTATCTCTTCTCAACAAAGCTCAGTGGAGACAATGGTATTTCCAAGAGACAGATAGTATTAGAAATTTTAATTCCATGCTTTGTCACCATTCACCCATAAATTCCTATGGTTTCAGTGTCCCTCACTTGAGTTCAACAAAGTTGCAAGATTTTAGGAAGGGAAGTGGAATTTTGCGACCCATTTTAATGACACAGGAAATTGTAGTGTTTTGCCTAGATGTGAAAGGTAAACCCCTTATGGGGTAGGTCCAATCCCTCTCATGTTGTTAATAAAAAAGAAAAATATCATTATGGCTCAGTGAAGAAAATTTGGTGGGAAAACAAAACAGAAACAATTTTGAAACAATCCACTACAAAGGTTAACTCCGATCCTGTCTTTTTTCTATTTTTTTTTTTTTGTCCATCCTCTATTGAAATCCTAACTTACAATGGTCCAATTAAAACCACCTTATGAGACTTTTTTTTTGCTACTGAAACTCCAACTGAACTTTCCTCTGAGTATCCTGTTGGGATTCAAATTTTGAGTACTAAACATTTTGGCCTTTAATTATATTCTGTTTGCAAAGGGCTCCAAATGCCCTTGATAAAAAAGTCCAAGTTCCTGATGCAGTTTTCCTGTCTTACATTTTTTACAAATGTCCTACAAAACTTTTTCACAGCCTTATGTATGCGGAAAAATACCTTGTGGTTTAAATTAAATATTAGTTAAACTGAGCACGGAGGCCTCTCAATATTTTCATCAAGGAGGCTTGGAAGTTTGATTCCAATTCAGGTGAAACAATAACAAATATTGACAATACAGAGAAAAATATAGTGTCTCTAAACCCATTCGTCACATTAAAGCAACCAAAGCAAGAATCAGTGCAAACAAGATGGAAAAGAGAGAAAAAGAGAAAGAAGGAAGGAAGGAAGAAAGGAAGGAAAGAAGGGAAGAAGAAAGGAGGAAGGGCCAAATTTCTAGGCCATGAAAAGAAAAAAAGCCCACTAAAAGGCATTCCTGATGGATGAGTATGTCAGATTTGATATCACTATACAGGTACCGCTGCCTTGGTCTACACAGATGTCACAGAAGTAGGAGCTGATGGCTAACCCTTTCAACAATATAGAAAGATCATTCAGAAGCACATCCCTGACATTTAAATACAAACATAACCTAACATGCATACTAAAATGGCTATGTTCTTAAAACATTTTTACAACCTATGCTCACCATCTCTAACTACCTTTTCTCCCTAACATGCATCCAGATGAGCAGGGTATTATTCATGGGAATTTCAACTTGAATCCAGCATGAATGCTAATTCTTTATATTGTTAATCCAAATAGAATCTGACTGCGGACTCATTAGGACTTCTATTCTCTGGGTCATGCTAATTAAGTTTTTCAGAAGTAAGGAATATGATCGCAATTGATTTCATCTCATTTTGGGGTGCTAAGTAGAAAATCAAATACATCAAATCTTCTTACAATTTTTATTTCTTCAAGAGATGACACAAACTTTGAGGAATTTTCCAATCTAATTAAAATGTATTAATTGGATTTGAAAATTCCTCAAAGTATGTGTATTATGTAGGGCACATACTGCATGGAGCACTGGGTGTGGTACATAAACAATGAATTTTGGAATGCTGAAAATAAAATTAAATTAAAATATATATTTTTTAATCCAGTTTCCAAACATTGCCCTAAATCTTTAATTCCTATCTAAAATAAGGAATTAAGCATAATATTAAATTATGCATATTAATTTAAGAAATTAAACAATGTTGCAATGCAACCAAACTCCATAAAAATAAGTGAGCCATTAAGTATCTGGTATTCACTTAGTAATGCTTGAAAGAGTTTGGAAATAACTATTATTGCCTTATATTCTCTTACCTGTTTTTAAAAACACTGTTAATATACTTGCAACTTACTGTCATCTAGACATATATAGAAGATAGAATAATCTGCTGAAATACTGCTTGCTGTCTTTGTATCTTTACCGTAATAACAGTAGCTCAAAACAATTTTCCTCTTACCCTCCGTCCTGGAAGAATAATCAAACTTTCATTTCCTATATATTTTTTTAAGTTTTCCTGGTCCCAAGGGAACTGTCTCACAAAGCTCACACACCAGAGATCCAAACTTTCTAAGAGAGATCCAAAATTTTGAGGTAAGAGGCAGTTGCCCAAATATAGGGAGCAGGAATGTCATGTTTTTTTTTCATTTCAAGGGTCACAGAGCAAATTCTCACATATTACAACAAGATATTCATTTCAACATCAACTCACACTTACAATCAACACTCTTATTCTGGGAAATAGTCTACTATTTTCTCTAAGATAGATTATTATGTGATTCTGGCTATACAGACCAAAATTCACCATACTCAAGATTGCTCTGCTCTTAGTCCTGATACAATTAATGGCTCATGTTATGTATTCTAAAGTAAGTTTATTAACTTCAGTATTATTCAGCAATAGGAAATTATTTTCTGAGAAATTGCATTATCCTTTTTGTTAGTTAACTTTGAAAGAGGGTATTCAGAGGTGGTGTTCTCATGACCTCCATCCACAATATCAATGCCCTGATTTTCTGACTGGGATGAATATTCAAAAACAAAGAAAAGAAATAAAACACATTCAGGTTTTTAGAAATCTCTTACATGGGTAAGATTACTTATAAGGACAGTTCTTCCAGTGGGTGTATCTCCTAGATTAAGACAATGTATAACAAAGCAAAATGATAAATGAGAACCCACAGGAAAAAAAAATGAAATATCTACTTGAAAAGCCACAAATTAGCATCAAATATATACCTTCTGGGTGAGGCATTTATGGAGGAACAATTGAGAACAAACCTAGGGTGCTGAGAAACACCCTTTAACAAGAACCTACAAATCAAACGCTTCATCTGCCATCTTAATGTTTTCCCTAACTTTTCCTTATCTCCAAATAATGACCAATAATTTCCCTTGTTTGCCAGTGTTGAAACTGGACTGATTTAATAAGGCAACCGACTGAATCAATTTTTACAAACTATATCTTTATTGTCGTATTTCAAGAGCTAAGTCCAAATTTACCTTCTATTTCTTAATTATCTAAACTGCATTAGGAAAAGCTCTGCTAAATGTAATTAGACCCAAATACACAGTTAAAGAATTTTGTTAAACAAAGGCAGTTTAGGGGCACCTGGGGGCTCAGTGGGTTAAGCCTCTGCCTTCGGCTCAGGTCATGATCTCAGGGTTCTGGGATGGAGCCCCAAATAGGGCTCTCTGCTCAGTAGGGGGCCTGCTTCCCCCCCAACCCTGCCTGCTTCTCTGCCTACTTGTGATCTCTCTCTCTGTGTCAAATAAATAAATAAAATCTTAAAAAAAAAAAAAAAAAGGTGGTTTATTTTTTAGATTTAAGGCCATGTCTGGTTAAAAGCTAAGGACCATATCAGAAAAACCAAAGTAATATGCCATTACTTTCCTTTCCAAATAGATCTAATCTATAAATATAGATGACTTTCCTTATAGCTCTCAACATTTTTTTAGACAAAAATCTATACCACAAATTCTCTCCAAAGTAAAGGACAGCACAGATGTTTTATCATACTCCCTCAGGCTACAAGTGTGTGTTTTACAGTTATTTGATGTTCTTATTTTGGGTAAAATAAATAAATAGATTGAGCATAGTATCTGTACTCTAACCTTAGCAATTCACCACAAGGTAGGTATTTTCAAATAGTCTTATTTTTTTTAGTAGGAATTTTAAAGTTAAGAATGCCAAAACATAAAAGCTAAACATTCCTTCAAACCATACTTTTTCCATGTTTCCACTCCACCCCAAAAAACATCCATGGAGGACCCCGTATAGAGAACTGCACAGTGCTAAGTACTCGGAAGTTTTCAAGAGTTCCAGGAATATGTGTCCCTAACCTCACTGGTTTACAGTTTTAAATTGGCACCTTATGTATTAATTTAGTGAATTAAATTTGCACAAGAGGAATCTACAATTTAAAAGTTCCTCATTGACGTACACAAAATCACAAGCAATCCTGAATAAACAAAGGGGATTTCACACATTTAATTAAATTGGTGGCTAAAAGCTTTATATATGATGAGGTTGTCCTTCTCTTTTTTATTTTAAAAGATACTCTTCCAGCAATGAACTCCACAATTCTTTAACACCACTTTACCCTTTCCAAAAGTGAAGCCTATAAAGAAATCTGAGGGGCGCCTGGGTGGCTTAGTTGGTTAAGCAACTGCCTTTGACTCAGGCTATGCTCCTGGGATCCTAGGATCGAGTCCCACATTGGGCTCCCTGCTCAGCAGGGAGTCTGTTGCTCCCTCTGACCTCTCCCTCTCGTGCTCTCTCTCTCTCTCTCAAATAAATAAATAAAATCTTAAAAAAAAAAAAGAAATCTGAAAGATTGGTTGCTAAATATTACCCAGAGATATTCTATTTCATAAAAAATCTATCATATTTATGCTCTGTACCCAAGACTGCTTATTTGAGTCTTCTCTGTATTGAGAAGTGAACAGCACTTGTTATCTCTTAGTGTATATCTCTTAGATGTTTAAATAGTAGCTCATCAGTCCCTAACCATGTGAGCCTTTATCTGCTCTCCTCTTCTGTCATAGCTTTCATCAGCAGAGAGGAGAGGATGGCAGAGAAAAGGGGAATCAGACTCCACTACTATATCCTCTGAATAGGAAAAGTATTAATAAGTGAAAAACAGCCCTTGAATGAAGTATATATGTAGGAAATCATTCAACATCATTATTCTGTAGGGTGCTTGCTCCTTGTCTTCAGAAAGAGGATGAGAGACAAACGTTACTATGTGATACAACATCACAAAAAAAAAAAAAAAAAAGAAAAAGAAAAAGAAAAGTTTTGCATATCTCATTCATTCCGAGAAACACATAATTTCCAATAATCCTAATACAATAACCAAATTCTTCCAACACTAAAAAGATAAAAAGTAGAAAACAAACCAAAAAAAAATCTAACATTTAATCAATTCAGTATTTTGAAATACCAAACATCAAAATCATTCATCTTTATTTATAGAACCTAAAGTAAATAAACTTGTGAAAACACAGTATTTCATTTACCTTCTAAATCATGTATTTCACATAAAAGTATTTGGATTGATCTTTATTTAATAATTGTGATAGAAAGTAGATTCTGAGAACTGTCCTATAATCTCTCTCTGTGAAGTTTAAGACCCTAAATCACAATGATCAAAATGAGAAGAGATGAAAATGGAAAATATTTTTTTCCAGAATCCATCCTGTAATACTGTTATAGCATTCATTTTTGTCATATTAATTAATACACAGGCTACAAAGGTTCCCAGACTGGATTTTGATTTATGATATTGGGCCCTTCGGGAATGGAAAAGTAAAGGTTATGGTTATATAGATTCCAGAATTTGAGGTTTCAGGAGATAGCTGAACTATCTATAGTTCAAAGAAGACAAACAGAAAAAAAATAGAGATTAATAACCAAACACAGTTTGTAAAAATAATTAGCAGCTGTACAGAATACAACCAAAAAGGATAATATTTTAAAAGAAATTACTGGAAGTTTGGTGCCTGGGTGGCTCAGTTGGTTAAGCAACTGCTTTCAGCTCAGGTTATGATCCTGGAGTCCCATGATCGAGTCCCACATCGGGTTCCCTGCTCACTGGGGAGTCTGCTTCTCCCTCTGACCCTCTCCCCTCTATGCTCTCTCTCTCACTCTCTCTCTCAAATAAATAAATAAAATCTTTAAAAAAAATAAAAAGAAGTTACTGATTGTTAATAGGCAGCATCAATAGAATAAATAAATAGAAGGCATTATAAGGCCAAGGCAATTGAACTAAAGTCAAAGGAAAGTTCTAGTTAGTAGCAGGGCCATTTTCCATGGCTCTTCTTCTCCTTTTTTTTTTTAATTTAATTTTATTTTTTCAGTGTTCCAAGATTCATTGTTTATGCACCACACCCAGTGCTCCATGCAATACGTGCCCTCCTTAATACCCACCACCAGACTCACCTAACCACCCATCCCTCTCCCGTCCAAAACCCTCAGATTGTTTCTCCGAGTCCACAGTCTCTTATGGTTCATCTCCCCCTCCTATTCGCGTCCTCCTTCCATATTGTGGCTCCCCCATTCTCGACACCTGAGACAATCTCCATTCCAGCAGCCAGAAGGGGGAAAAGAACATGGAAGATTGTATACAGTATGGCAAAATGTTACAAATTACTTTCATCCACATTCCAACAGCCAGAATTTAGTCACAAGGTCACATCCAACTGTAAGAAAACCTGGGAAATGCTGTTCTAGTTCCATGCCCAAAAGAAGAGAATGTACTTTTGGTAAATGCAGAGCAGTTTCTTCCCTAGGGCTATATTAAGAAGAGTTAAGCCGGTGACACCTCTCCCCTATTCATTACCAGTCTGAGTGTTTTTATACTCTAAGATATAACCCAATAAATACTCCCTAAATACAAAGCCATTTGTCAGGCTCAAATGACATAGGAGCAGATGGGGGAATCCAAGAGGTATTAATGGGGAAAAAACAAATCAGAAAACTAGCTTTGCCTATAAGAGAAATAAACTGGAAGAAATGGAACTCATGTTATCAGCAGGCAACACGTGAGTACAGGGAGCAGTTTGGTGCCTGCTTTTCCTTCCCAATGATACCCTAAACTTCTGCCTGCCTATTGACATAAGCTTCTCATCTATTTAACTTCAGAAAAACACTTACTGATTTTATTTATATGTACGTAATATATAGTAACAAGTAATACGATATAACACATACATACGTATGTGAGTAAATATAGTTGATCTTTCAACAATGCAGGTGTTAGGGGCACTGACCCCCTGTGCAGTCAAAAATTTACATATAACTTCTAACTCTCCAAAAACTTAATTACTAACAGCCTACTGTTGACCAGAAACCTTACTGATAACATAAACAGCCAATGAATACATTTTTGTATGTTACATGTATTATATGCTGTATTATAAAAATAGTTAGAAAAAAGAAAATTCAGAAAATTGTAAGAGAAAATACATTTACAGTACTATACCATAAAAAATTTGTGTATGAGTGGTCCCACATGATTCAAACATGTGTTGTTCAAGGGTCAGCACTGGATATGACTTGGGATGGATGTCCCGTTTCTGAATACTCCAAAAAGCTCTGGAGTTGTATCTTCTTGTAAGTATAGGTGAAAGTTAAAATTTGAAAATGAAAAGGTCTAAAACTCAATTTTCTAAACTCTTTATATCCATGAAGTAGTTGCAGCATGCTCAAATTCCCAGGCAGCATGGCACTGCTGAGAACAGCAGTGTCTAGCATCCCGTGGCAGAAGTGTTTTAAGTGGACAAGTTCTCCTGAGTGATCCTATGTCTGTCCTAAATACAATGTCTCTAAAGCCAATTCTCCTGCCCTCCTGGTGTTTATATGAGCCATTTAACTCCTCTTTAATAAATTCCATTTTAGCATACATCAGCCAGGGTAAATTTCTGTCTTATACCTAACAACATTAATACAAAAACTATTTGCAGATACAGTTGCAATGACACTCAGATATAATCTGGGATGGCAAGGACAATATGTGGTTGGTAGAGGGAAATCTAACAGGGTTATCTAGCCAAACTGAGAGAGAAGACAGTGAAAAAGAGCTAGTACTAGGAGATGAAACTAAATAGCTAATACTAAGAGATGAAACTATAACAGATGTCAGGAAGTGGTAAAATTTTTATTAAATTATCTGTGCAAATTTTTGGCAGGAACAAGACCCACTATCATAAAATAGCATATATATATATATATATATATATATATATATATACACATACATACACACACACACACAATATACTGGACAGCATAACATACAAGGTGATAATCTTGAAGTTTTAAATTGTCAGCTTAACACATATACTAAAACTAGGGACTGTGTGTGTTAAAAGATTTACTTACCTGTTATAGCTGAAAGCTGAAATAGAGGAAGATCAAACATAAAATTTGGTCAAATAGACTGCTGAAGTAAAAAGTTATTTCAAATGCAAAGCCTTAACCAATCCCTTGTCTGAAATTAAGGGCACTGATAAGATAAATAGCAGGTTACAAATTAAAATCGGATATATTGGAGAGTTCAGAAGAATGAGAATAACCTTACATGTCCAATCTCACTATGCCTACTTTGCAAGATAAAGCAGCTCCTCTTCCCTTGTCTACAGAGGCTCTTTCTGCTTTACTTGAAGACCCTATATTAACTTTTCTCAGGGAGAGCTGTTTTGCAATGGAATGTCAATTCTGTTCATTGCTATGTCCACTACACCTAATGTCTCAAAATCTTTAACTGGAGTCAAATCCAAGTATACACAGTGGCCAAATACTAAGCAAGACCCAGAAGAATAAAGACTTGCACAGCAAAATAATTGCAAGATTTTGCTAAATAATATCAGTACTATAATGAATTTGCTGGGGACTAAGAAGAAAATAACAATTTTAGCCTGGGCTGAAATTATAAATATATTAAATATGAATAACAATGTATAATACTTATGTGTATATAAATATATATAGAGAAAAATGTATAGCTAAATATAAAAGACTGTGATTTCAGTGTGCTAAGCTGAAGTAGCCAGGAGTGGTTGTAATTGTTTGCTTCTTTGGTTGACTAAAATACCGACTCAATAGTGCCCCACACTAAATGAAGTTGAAATGGCAGATATCTCTTTATTTAACATGGGGAAAGCAATCCAAACATAGAGATAATAGAAATTTTCAAGTTTATTTATCACATGTTGTCCCCTTATGCATAACCCTAACCAAGTTCCCTAACGACCCATTAGGGTTTGAGAAAGCCATTAGTTAAGGAAGTGCTAATATCTCTATAATGACTCTAATGAATCTAATGGATGTACTCTGGTTGCCAGTAAAAAAAGATGCTGTAAATATGGGTTCCATGATTTCAGTGATATACCAGAACCCCAGCTTGGCAGAGATCAATTTAGTAGTACTTAATTGCCTGAAGCAAAATGGACATGATTGCTCTCCATCATTCATCAGACAACAAGGACAGTGTAGTAATCAAAACAGTCAGAAATTTCAGGATCTGAACCAGTGAGTAATGGATTGTGGAGGAACGAAGTCTATGAGAAATGGCCAAGCCACTAATGACCTACCTGATGTACACAACCAAATAAACTTCACTTCTGGAGGATAGACAGGTGACTATAGCTACCACACATAAAATCATACAAAATCTCTATCCCAATTCCCATATTTGAGTGAGTTCATAAACCCAGAGACCCTGAAATAAAGTAGAAGCCAAGAACTCTTAAGGAAATACCTCTTCATATTCTTCAAAAAGAGCTGTAGCTGTTTACAAAGATAACTATACTTATAAAAGGTAAATATCTAAATATTTGGGGATTATTAAGCATTAACTATGAGCCAACAATAATTCCTAGAGATATAAAACACAAATAAGTCCACAGATCAAAGGGAAGCTCATAGTAAGTTTAGTTAGAAAAAAGTCCCATTTCAAAATGAGAATAGGCATGGTGCTATCCCAAACCCTTATTATGGTTATTTCTTCAGATCCTAAGTGTCTAGATGTAACATGTCCTCAACAACTAGAAGAATCCCCACAGTGGACCCATGACACATGCATGAGGTACTATGATCCATGACAAAAAGGTATGACTTTAAGCATGTAGTAGAAATCCCTGGAGCTCCTTCTATCTACCAAAATGGTAAAAACATATAAATACATACATACATACATACATACATACATACATACTCCATCCCTACGAGAATAACAAAGAAGAGTGGCATCATCAACAATAAATTAGGTCATTCTTATCACATCCCCATTTAACTCTCCAGTTTGACAAGTGCAGAATAGAAAGGGGTTAGGGGAACAGTGGCACATCATATGAAATATAATCAGATTAAGATTCCAATAAACTGTTCCAGGTATGGTTCCATCAATTGTTCTAGATTTTGATTTGGCAAATAGCCTCCTTTCCTCATCAAATAGCAAACAATACTGGAGGAAATTTGCTTTCTCTTGGTAAGATAGTAATATACTTAACCAACTTCCCTCAGAATTGCATCTACCCTCTCCCCCCCATCACAATTCAAGTTATAGATACAACTTGTATATATTCTCATGATCCTATCAGCGATCAGTATCACTACATGAATAACATCATGCTACAGAACCTTAAGAATGCTGGGTAACGCTTTCTTTAATTGCCTTGGGAAGATCTATGAGAGTTGGATGGTAGTAAATCACGTGGTCTGTGAATTCGTGAGACATT
Source organism: Lontra canadensis (assembly GCF_010015895.1). Lineage (NCBI taxonomy): Eukaryota > Metazoa > Chordata > Mammalia > Carnivora > Mustelidae > Lontra > Lontra canadensis. Next base: position 14,991,589 of record NW_022631012.1, on the reverse strand, counting down.
CACTTGGACCAGTCCACTGAGAGAAAATCATTTGAGTGTGGTTTGATGGTTTTTCTGCCCAAAGCAGGCTGTTGGAGCATTAATCCCTACTTGGACTGGCTCTTAAAGAACAATAGAGAAGGAAAAGCCTCAAAATGAACATAATTTTAAGCAATACATGTCTACTTTGCCTGGAGGAAGAACTGGCTTCTGGTGAGGATCTGCATCATTTCATGGGCAGTAGCCAATCACTGTCAAATGATTGGAGACTTGAAACTAATAATATTGGAGGATTGATAAAAAGGAGGATTGAGAAATACATGAACATTTTGGAACCAGTCCAAGTCACGACATATTTTTATACATGCAAATATTCACTAAAAGGCTCTACTACAAAAAGAACTTAGTAATAATCACATGAAAAGGATAACCAGATAGTCAGCCTTCTTCCTTAGCTACTCTAGTCACTTTCTCAATGACATTATAAATAAAGCAGCCATAGTGAAAGTTTTGGAAGCCATGCATAGGCCCAACAATGTGGATATCTCCCCCAAATGAAAGAAATAGTTAATACCCCAAAATCACAATGTTTTTGCAATAAATTTGTACTACTGAAATGCATTAATAATTTCCTATTGCTTCTGCAATAAATTAATACAAACTTCATGTCTTAAAACACAAATTTATTATTTTACTATTCTGAACATAAGTCCAAATGGATTTCAGAGGGCTAAAGTTGAGAAATTAGCAACCCTGTGCTGCCTCTGGAGAATCTGTTGCTTAGCTTTTTCAGCCCACATTCCTTATCTCATTGCTCCACACCCTCTTTTCTCTCCTTCTGTCTTCTTCACATCTCTATCTCTGATGGACTCTCCTTACTCTGTTCCATAAGGATCTTTGTGGATATATTGGTCCTATCCTCACAATTCAGGATGATCTCCCCATCTCAAAATCCTTAATTTAATCACATCTCCAACGTCTTTTATGCCATGTAAATTAATATATTCACCAGTGTCTAGGGATTAGGACATGGACATCTTTGGAGAGGGAAAGCATCATTTAGCTTACCACAATAAACAATAAAAAACAGACTCACATACAGAATATATACAGAACCCCTACAAATGAATATGCCATATTTCTATGCAAAATTATCAATTAATTTCAAATTAATTTATAAGTTTGATAAAGCTCTTATAAAAAAAATTAAAAATGGTAACAACACCAAAAACAAAACAAAACAGAAAGAAGTCTGAGTATAAAGTTATCTGGTAGAAAAAAATGGACAATAATAGTCAAATGACCTTTGAAAAAGGACAATGAGTGACACTTGCCCTAATAATCATTAAAGCAGTGCAATACAGATGCCAAAATAGACCAAAAAAAGATAAACAAAACCAAATGGAGTCCAGAAATAGATTCATGTTGACATGAATACTAACTACATAGTAGAGAGGACACTTGAAATTACCAGAGTAACATGAGCCATATGAATATACTTTGACTAGCTAATAAGTTTTTGAATAAAATTATATTTCTACCTTACATGCAAAGGTAAATTCAGGATGACTTAAGGAGAACAATATTTTTTAACTATATAATATTAGATTATAATAAAAATATCTATTATTGAGCACTAGTCATTGTGATAAGCACTTTATTTGGGCGATCTCAGTTAATTCATGTAAAGATCTCTGAGAAAGATTATGATCTGCATTTTAAGATGAGGACACTGACAGACATAGACATGTCTTGCTCAAGGTCACACAGCTAGAAAAAGATAATAGCTAGGATTTGATCCCAGACAACATGACACCAAATTCTAACCTCTCAACCTCTCAGCCAACATTCCAGAGAAGAATGCATTCTTAGGGAATAAACAAATTCCAAAGCCATTATAGGAAGTAATGCTAAATTTGATTAAATACATGCTAATACATTTTTGCACTTCAAATGACACTATAAACAAAGTTAAATAAAAAAGCAACACAACAGGAAAAAGAGTTTGCTAACTGATAAAGGCTTAAAATACAGAATATATGCAAAGTTCTAATAATCATTAAGAAAAGAAGGAGAGGGGCGCCTGGGTGGCTCAGTGGGTTAAGCCACTGCCTTCGGCTCAGGTCATGATCTCAGGGTCCTGGGATCGAGTCCCACATCAGGCTCTCTGCTCAGCAGGGAGCCTGCTTCCCTCTCTCTCTCTCTCTGCCTGCCTCTCTGTCTACTTGTGATCTCTCTCTGTCAAATAAATAAATAAAATCTTTAAAAAAAATAAAAAAAGAAAAGAAGGAGAAAGGAGAAAAAAATAAGTCTCTGAACAGGCAATTTAGAAAGGAAGAATTGCAAATAATGCACATGATGTTACCGCTGTAACATCAGATAATCAGACAAATGCAAACTAAAACAACCTGATTTTTTTTAACTCCCACTGGATTGGAAAAAGTTTAAAAATAGTTAATATTCAGTGTCATACAGGTATAGAAAAACACACAAACTTTTGGCAGGAATGTAATTTGGTACTAACTTTAAGAGTATAATTTGAAGGTTTCTATTAAAATATATACAAAGAGTGTACACACATATTCTCTGGCTTAAAAGAATATATATACACACATATATATATGTGTGATTTAAAAAGTCTGTCTAGTTATCCATTTTACAGAAATACCACTAAATTCACCAAGTATACACAAAGATGTTCACTGCAACATTATAGTTAGAAACAACCTAGTATCAGGAAAATATAAAAGACCATGAAATACCAGTTTTACGGAATCCTCTGCAAAAGGTAAAAATGAAATAATCTATAGGTAATGATATCAAGATATATCTTAAGATTCATATTATTCTTATAAAGGAAGTTGCAGAATCATACATTATGAGCCTATACATTAAATACTTTATGAGCCTCTTCAAAACAAACAAACAAAACACTATATAATGTCCATGTGGTACATAGAACACATACATAAATGTTTCAGAAAAGGGCTAAAAAGGATATACAGCAAACTGTTAAAAATGTTTATCTGAGAAGAGGAGTTGATTGGGAAAGGATGGTGATTGAAGGGGAACTCTTTACATCTTCTAATATTAACATCAATAACAAAAATGCATTCAGGTATTGCATAAATTTTTTTAAAATACATTAAGTGAATCCTGTGATTAAGAAGGAGTTTTAATGGGTGGCACCAGTTGCCCCAACAAAACCCAGGGCACTGGCAATCTCTTATTTTGTTGCTTGATTCGTTTTCAGCTTTAACATATTGTGTAAGTTAAAGTTTGATTTGATACATTTATATAATGCAAAATGATTACCACCATAATGTTAACTAACACCTTCATCATATAACATAATTGACATTTCTTTTTTTGTGGTGAGAATATTTAAGACCTATTCTCATCAACTTTCAAGTATGTAATACAGTACTGTTAACTATGAGCACTATGTTATACATTAGATCCTCAGAACTTATAGCTCTAAGTTCATACTCTTTCAAAATTATTTCCCCTTTACTCCAATCACCCAACCCCTTGTAACCACCGTTCTATTCTGTTTTTAGCATTTTTAGATTCCATATATAAGTGATATCATATACTATTTATCCTTCTCTTTCTAACATACTTCAATTGGCATAACGCCTCCAGACCCAACCATGCTGTTACAAACAGTAGGATGTCCTTTTTCATGGCTGAAAAATATTATAATACACACACACTATATATATAGGCAGATACATATAGGTATGTACAGATATATTATCTATATATATCTATATGCATATATATGTATCTCTCTCCTCTCTCTCTATATATATACATACATATAAATCTTTCTAATCCACTTATCAATTGACACTTAGATTGTTTTTGTATCTGAGCTATTGTGAATAATGTTGCAATGAACATGGGAATGCAAGGTGCAGATATCAGTTCAAGATTCTGTTTTCATTTCCTTTGGACACACCAAAAACAGGATTGCTGGGTCATACGCTAGTTCTATTATTATTATTATTATTTTACTATTATTACTGAAGTATAGTTGACAAACGAATTCTATTTTTAACTTAAGGAAACTCCTCACTGTTTTCCATAGTGGCTGCACCAATTTATACTCCCACAAACAATGGGTTCTCTTTTCTACATACCCTCACCAACACTTTTTATTTCCTGTCTTTTTGATAGCAGACATTCTAACAAGTATGAGATATCTCATTGTGGTTACAATTTGCATTTCCCTGATCATTACTGATGTTGGGCATCTTTTCATGTACCTGTTGGCTATCTGTATGTGTTCTTTGGAAAAATGTCTATTCAGATTCTCTGCCCCTTTATTAATCAGATTGTTGGGGTTTTTGCTATTGAGTTGTATGACTTTTTATACATTTTGGATATTAACTACTTATCTGATACAGGATTTGCAAATATTTCCCACCATTCAACAGGTTGCCTTTTCATTTTGTTATTTCCTCTCTCTACCTTGCAAAAGCTTCTTGGTTGATGTAGTCCCACTTTTTTTTTTTTCCTTTTGGTGTCAGATCCAAAAAAAAGATTTCCAAGACTGATGTCATGGAGCTTACCCCCTTAGGTTTTCTTCTGGAAGTTTTATGACTTTAGGTCTTATGTTCAGGTCTTTCATCCATATTGAGCTGATTTCTGAGTGTGGTGTAAGGTTATGCACCCTTCATCCTTTTGCAAGTGGCTGTCCAATTTCCCCAACACCATCTATTGAATCGATTACCTTTTCCTATTGCATATTCTTGACTTCTTTTTTGTAAACTGATTAAACATATATGTATGCATGCTTATTTCTAGCTTCTCTATTCAGCTCCATTGGTCTATATTTGTATGAATGCCAATACCAGTTCCTCTAGATTTTTTTTTTTTCCTCAAGATTTCTTTGGCTATGTGGATTCTTTTGTGGTACCATGAAAATTTTGGGATTTTTTTGTGTGTGTGTGAAAAATGTCATTGGAACTTTGACAGGGATTGCACTGACTCCATAGATTGCTTATGTAATATGGACATTTTAACAACATTAATTATTGCAATCCATTAGCATAGGATATCTTTCATGTACTTGTATCTTCTTTAATTTCTTTCATCAGTATTACAGTTTTTAGAATACAGAGCTTTTACCACCTTGGCTAAATTTATTCCTAAGTATATAATTTTCCAAATGCTATTATAAATGGGATTTTCTTAATTTGTCTGATAATTCATTGTCACACAGAAATGCAACTTTTTTTGTATTTTGATTTCTGAAACCTTACTATATTTCTAAAGTTTTTTGGCACAATCTAGGATTTTTTAAAGACATAACATCATGGCATTCATAAATAAAGATAACTTTACTTCTTTCCTTCTGATTTGGCTATCTTTTGTTTCTTTTTCTTACCTAATTGCTCTGGCTAGGACTTTCAGTATTCTCTCAAAAAAGAAAATCAGCAAGAGTGATCAGGAAACAAACTGAGGGTTACTAGAAGGGACAGAGGTGGGAGGCCTGGGGTAGCTGTGTGATGGACATTGTGGAAGGTATGTGCTATGGTGAGTGCTTGGAATTGCATAAGACTGATGAATCACAGACCTGTACCCCTGAAATAAATAATACATTATATGTTAACTAAAAAAAAAAAAAAAAAAAAGCAGCAAGTCTGAGCATCCTTGTCCTGTTCTTGATTTTAGAGGGAAAGTTTTCAGCATTTCTCTCCTGAGTATATTAGCCCTGGGCTTATCATATATGGCTTTTATTATGGTGGGGTATTCCCTCTACACCCAGGTTGTTGAGAATTTTTATCATGAAAGGATGTTGAACCTTGTCAAATGCTTTTTCTGCATCCATTGAGATGATCATGTGATTTTCATCCTTCATTTATTAATGTGGTATATCACACTGACTGATTTGCAGATAATGAATCAACCTTGTATTCCTGGAATAAATCCCATTTGATCATGATATAAGATCCTTTTAATGTATGTTTGAAATTTGCTGATATTTTGCTGATGATTTTAGCATCTATGTTCACTGGGGACATTGGCCTGTAATTTTCTTTTCTTATGGTGTCCTTGTCTGCTTTTGGTATTAGGATAATGCTGGCCTTGTAAAATGAATTTGGAAGCATGTCCAGCTCTTCCATTTCATTGGAAGAGTTTCAGAAGTATTGATATTAATTCTTCTTTAAATGTTTGGTAGAATTCACCCCTGAAATCATCTATCCAGAACTTTTGTTGGGGGGGATTTAGTTACTGATTCAGTCTCTTTACTAATAACCAGTCTGTTCAGACTTTCTATTTCTTTATGACTCAGTCTTGGTAGGTTGTTTCTAGAAATGTATCCATTTCTTCCAGAATGTCCAATTTGTTGGTATATTACTGTCCATAGCAGTCTCTTAAGATCCTCTGTATTTCTGTTGTATCAGTTGTAACAACTCTTTTATTTCTGATTTTGAGTCCTCTAATTTTTCTTGGTGAGTAAAACTAAAGATCTGTTTCATTTCTTTCAAAAAAAACAGCTGTTTCATTGATATTTTCCATGTCTTTTAAGACCCCTTTCTTCTGCCTTCATCTGTTCTATCCTTCCTTCCACTAACTTTAGGCTTAATTTGTTCTTTAGTTTTCCTAGTTCCTTGAAATATGAAATAAAGTTATTTGAATTTTTTCTTGCTTCTGAAGGTAGGCATTTATCACTACAAACTTCCTCTTAGAATTGTTTTGCTGCATCACAAAAGCTTTGATATGTTGTACTGCCATTTTCATCAAGGTATTTAATTTTTCTTTTAATTTCTACTTTGACCCAGTGGTTATTCACTAAAATGACTTTTAATCTCCACATATTTATGAATTTTCCAGGGTTTTTTTTCTTGTAATAGATTTTTAGTTTCATACCATTGTGTTTGGAAAAGATGCTTGATATTATTTCCATTTTCTTAAATTTATTAAGATTGTTTTGTGTTCCAAAATATGATCTACCATGGAGAATATTCCATGTGTGCTTGAGAATACTGTGTTCTGCTGCTGTGGGATAAAAAGCTCTATAAATACCTGTTAAGTCAATCTGATCTAACGTGTAATTTACGTCCAATGGTTCCTTATTAATATTCTGTCTGGATGATCTATCCATTGTTGAAAGTAGGGTACTGAATTCCCCTAATATTGTATTCCTGTCTATTTCTCCCTTGAGTTCTATTAATTTTGCTTTATAGATTTAGATGTCCCTATGTTGAATGCATTAATATTTACAAATGTTATATGCCTTTGGCCTTTTTATTACTGCATACTTATCTTCATTGTCTCTTGTTCAGTCTTTGTCATAAAGTCTATTTTGTCTAATGTAAGTATAACTTACTTTTGGCTTTCTTTGGGTTTCTGTTTGCATGGAAACTCCTTTTCCATTCCTTCATTTTGAGTTTTCCTGTGTCCTTAATCCTGAAATAAACCTCTCATAGGCAGCATATATTTGGGACTTGATTTTTTTTAATCTACTTGGCCATTCTATGTCCTTTGATTAGAGAACAGTCCATTTCTATTTAGAATAATTATCGATAGGTATGGACTTATTGCCATTTTCTTAACTGTTTTCTGGTTGTTTTACAATGCCTTTGTTCCTTCCTTCCTCTCTTGTTCTCTTTGTGATTTCATGGTCTTCTGGAATGGTATGTTTAATTTCTTTATCTTTTGTATATTTACTATAGGTTTTTGCTTTGTGGTTATCGTAGGTCTATTTTAAGCTGATACCAGCTTCCAACAAACACAAAAGCTCTAAATTTATACAGCATCCTCCTCTCCCATTTATGTGTTTGATGTCACAATTTACTTTTTACACTGTGTATACACTAACAAATTACTGTACTTATTTTTACTAATTTTGTCTTTGTTAGTAGTACGTATATAAGTTATAGATAAGTAAGTTATTCAACACTAGAGTATTCTAATTATATATTTACCTTTATCAATGAGTTTTATACTTGGAAGTTTTCCTGTTATTAATTAGTACCTTATTATTTTAGCTCAAAGAATTCCATTTAACATTTCTTGTAAAGCCAGGCTAGTGGTGATAACTCCTTCAGATTTTGCTCGTCTGGAAAACTATTTCTCTTTTCCTTCAATTCTGGAAGTATGACTTTGCCAGGTAAAGTATTGTTGGTTGGCAGGTTTTTCCTTCCAGAATTTGAACATATAATACCACCAACTTCTGGCCTGCAAAGTTGCTGCAAAAAAAAAAAAAAAAAAAAAAAGGCAACACTAAACAAAAACAAACAAACAAACAAAAATCTGCCCACTGTCTTTTCAGGGGTTGCCTTATAAGAAACACTTTTTTTCTCCTGTTTCTTCTAAGACTCCTTTCTGTCTTTAATGTTTGATAATTTGGCTATAACTCATTGTGAATCTCTTTATATTCCTCTTGTTTGTTGTTGCTCTCTGGGTTTCTTGCATCTGGATGTCTGTTTCTTTCCTCAGATTCAAGAAATTTTCACATACTATTATTTCAAATAAGCTTTCTGTTCCTTTTTCTTGCTCTCCCTTCCTTCTGGGATGCCTATAATGTGTATACTGGTTGGCTTGCTGGTGTCCCATGAACCACTTAAGCTATCCTCGCTCTTTTTCTTTTTGCTCCTCTGATTGAATTCCACTGTCCTGTCTTAAGTTTCTTGATCCTTTCTTCTACTTCAGCCAGTCTACTGTTGAACCTCTCTATTGAATTTTTTAGTTCAGTTATTGTACTCTTCAGCTCTGTGATTTTTGTTTGGTACTTTTATATATTTTCTATTGCTTTGTTGAAATCTTCAAACTGTTCAAACATTGTCCTCCTGATCTTGGTGAGCACCTTTATGACCATTATTTTCATCTATCAGATAAATCACCTATCTCCATCTCATTAATATGTGGATGTTTTTTATCATGTTCTTTTATTTGGAAAATATTTCTATTTCTTCATTTTCTATGACTCTCTGTGGTTTTCCATGCACTGGATAAAACAGCCACCTCTCAAGTCTTGAGAGGTCTTGTGTAGGAGATAAAATGTATTAATCAGCCAACACAAGCTCTAGTTGTCTCTTAAACTTCTGTAATTATCTAAGTGCCTTCTTTGGTCTAGATCATTAAGATCTGCTACAGTCTTGTGGAATTCATGAATGCAAGCCCTATTGGCTATCAGTACCATGCAATCCAGGGGCCAGTGCCTTGGTTAGTAGCCACAAAAGCTGGTACACCAGGTACGTATACTAACATCTTCCAGGTGACTTGGAAAAGGGTCAAAGAAAGCAGGGAAAATGTCCACAGGCTTCCCTGGTCTCAGGGGAGAATCTCAGTCAGCCTCTAGATACATGCTAAAGTAGACACCTGACCCTCAGGTAGCAACTTTTAAAGTATGCATAGACCCTTTTCAGTGGAAGACTGGTAAATGGGTATTTTTTGGCCAGCTCACTCTGTACTGAGCCCTGGAAGGATGACTGGCTAAGAACTGTTTCTTTGTTTGCTACAGACCTATGGGATGTGTGAATGGAAGCCTCATTGGATATCAGAGCCAGGTGACCTGGGGACCTGTCCCTCAGGCAGCAGCCACTAAAGCTGGGGTACAGACATGTGTGCAAGCTTTCAGCAGTGATTTGGGTGGATTAGAGGGAGAAGGCATTCAAGGCATCTGTTGGTTTCCCCAGCCTCCAGGGAGGATGGCAGTTAGCCACTAGATGTGTACCAAATTAGAAGTCTGAGCCCCAGGCAACACCTTTTAATGTAAATATATCCTTTTCAAGGAAAGACTGGAAGATGAGCATGTTTTGCCTGTTCCCTGTGCACTGAGCTCTAGGGAGATAGCCATTGTGAGCTCTCTAAAGCTCATCAAAAACTATTTCTTTATTTTCTATAGTCTTGTGGGTCTTAGGGATATAAATTCTGTTGGCTTTCAGAGAAAGGTGTCTGGAAAGTCCACCCTTCAAGTGGAAGTACTAAAAGTGAGGCAGTAGATGAAGGGTCCAAACCTTTCACTCCTCAAGGAGAAGCTGGAAATTAGGAGTTCCCTCCTGATTGTATGTCACTATGCTTTGGGTAGGGAATAGAAAGAGTGTGTCTAAGACTTTCCAACCCATTTTGATGTGGGAATTTTCTTGTTTGACCAATGTGTAGGAGTTGCTCAGCTGGTTTCTGGATCTCTTTCAGAGAGAATTGCCATGGCTGTTTCTTATATTGGATTTCAGCTAATGAAAATAGGTCCACACCCTCTGAAAATAATGAAGATTCTTCCATGTATCCCAAACCATTCCCAATTTAAAATTATAATATTATGATTCAACACTCTGACTTGGAACTCAAGTGATTCTTCTTTAAACTGTCCTTATGCATATAAAATAAAAGCACAAGAATGTACTTTGGAGATACTTCTTTTAATTCAGTTTTTCCAAGAGAAGTACATAGACTTTAGCTTTCTCTTGCCCTCTCAGGAAAGCCTGCTTTTGGGAAAGTATATCCTCTTTTCTAGGAAAAAATGAATTTAAACAATGCTTTCAATCTTCATCATTAATATGTCATTCAGTTCAGCTAATTCTGATTCAGAATTAATAATGAACACTCGGATGGGTTCTAGATTAAAGAACCTGAATAACACCCAGAAAATGGAGCTATGGAAGAAATATCTTATATAAATTCTGCTTTAAATCATGTTGTTGATTGTATTAGAGGAAGAGGAAAGGGATGAGCTCTCAAGTGCATAATTGCCCTTTTAGACAATAAAAGGCTTTCCTAATATTAGTTCCATATGTTGAAAATGGCTTCTTTCTTCTTCCTTATAACAAGGAATCAGTAGTTACACAAGCATTGGAATCCACATACATTTCTAGAAACCACATTGTCATGGCTATTTTTTAAAGACAGAAACAAACAAAAGTATGCAGCTTACACAATGTTAACCAGCAGGTACCAAATTCCACTATCCTCACTATATTCAGAAGATCATTTTGTCCATTTAGAAAAACAATGCTTATATTTTCTGATACAAAGGGCACATACTGACAATATTAACATTCTCATGATTTCTCCAGATTTAAAATAACTCCTCTACCATAGATAAACTTCATTAACTCACATACTGATAATTCAGAATTTTAAGTAACTCAGATATTTTTTACACTCCTCTGTTAGATAGTAAGTTACATTCAAATGGATTAAGAGCCAATGAGAATAGGCAAAGAAAAGTATCTAAGCTTTATGTTTTAGAAACTCTTTTACCACTGAGAAAAATCTCATTTCCTAGACTGTAAAGGGAAATATAATGCTTCCATATCAGCAATTAAAATGCTAAATAAAATGTAACTCTTACTTCCTATTAAACACTAGCAGGGAAAAGGACATGGGGAGATGGGGGCACTATGCAGACTCTCACTGAATCAAGGAATATAATTATCTTTCTCTGAGCCTATTATAAGTGATAAATCTGTAGCCCAGAAGCCCCCAAATTCCTCCTTTTCTTACCTCTATAATTTCAGAAACAGTTAAGATCAGAACCTGGAATGGGATGCAATATCAGAGCATTAAAGTCTTGCTTCTTTCTTGGACCACTACTCAGCCTAAGACTTAAGTACCTAATCTGCCAAAGAGAAATAATAATTGCTTTCCTTTAAGGACTAAAATAGTACATGTAGCCTAAACATAGCACCCGGGATATAAATTCTCTGAGTTTCTCCACTCTTACTTCCTTCCCTCACTCAAGTTTTCCTCTCCCTGTGTTACCATCACTTGTTTCATTGTTATCACTCTTCTTGGTTGCAACTACCATTCAAGAGGCTTCTTTAGAATCCACATAGTAGTAGGGTCTTAGCTGCTGCTACTATTTTGCTATTAAGTGGATCGGGAATATAAAGCCAATGAAAGAGGATTTAGGCCTAGAAGGAAAGTCCAAATATAGGTTTCCTGGAAGTTACAGAAAACTCCTCGCATCTCATTGGTGCCAGTTTGGGTCAATGCCTATATTTCTAATCAACTGCTGTGGCCAGGGTAAATTATTGATTGGCTCAGGTCCAAATCACACATTCCACTTAAACAAATTGGAGATGCTCTACCAAACCATATGGACAAAGTAAGGGAAGGAGTAGATCCCCAAGTGACGGTTGCCAGAAGTAGGATGAATGGATGCAGATAAAATACATCCTCTTACACATCTCCTTATACTCACTTCTCTTTAATGGCTATAGAATACTTTTCCCTGAAGTCTTCCCAAAATTCTGTAATGTAAGTATTTACATATATGATTCAAAGTATCTATTGCCTGGATATTCTGAAGTCTTTTAGTCTTTGGGGAACTCACTGCTTTCATAATTAAATTAAAAGGCTTAGTCCTCATCTTAAATCCTGGAGGAAGTCCAAATCTCTCCCAGAATATTTCATATATTTTCATGGTTAGATGGAGTCTCCTCACCACCTCTCACTTTTTCTGCAACTATCTTATCTTCTGTCTCCTCTCTTACTCCTCAAAATAGGATGTAAATTAGGATTACAAAATAGGACGTGTAAATTTTATTAAAATTTTAGGTAAAAGAGAAAAGGATCACAGAAAAGGGTGGATCACATAATAATTTTAAACTACATTTGAGAATTACTATTCTTAGAATTTGCTTAACCACATGCCAAAGTTTAATTTTAGTGATTACCTTCTCTCAAATCCCAAGTATTACTCTTTTGCCAGGCTGCTACCTCTTCTCTCTTTTTCCTTCACATTTTAGGACTCACAAAATCCTACCTCCCCAACCCATCAGGGAAAATTTAAGTATTTTCTTCCATTCTACTAAGAGCAATTTAGCTCCATATCCTCACTCAATGGAGTGTGTCTTTCATTAATTTGATGCTACAAATCTGTGTAGAGTAATGGCAAAATTTTCAATATTTGATTCCCTGAGGCTGAATTTGATTCCTTAACACTGAAAGAAAAGCAAGAAATGAAGATAGACTAAAACACATTTTACTGGCTTTTTTGCAATTTCAAATTTTAAAATTAAAAGAATGGTATAAAATACCTGGTAGGCAGTCCCATAATTCTGCAGCCCTAGAAGTTGTTAGTCGGTTCCTTCTATTGTTTTTACGCATCCATTGTGTTTGACAGGAAGGACTAACTCACCATCTCAAAGCTTTTTCACCTGAGGTATTAGTGCCCATCCTTTAGCAATTCTGTCTTCATTAATCTCATAACCATTGCTCCATTCCTGCTCTTCGGAGCCACCAAATATTATCATCATGTACATGAAAGTTAAAATATTCTCTGAGAGGACATGGAGTCCAGTGTTCTGCTTCCACACAGGAAAGCTGTTAAGTATAACACAGGATCACCATTTATGTATACAGTAACTAAGATTCAGACACACAGTTGGTTTACAGTAAGTGGCCAGAGAAAGACAAGAACTTTATCTCCTGATTTCTTGGATCATGCTTTGATTTAAACTTAGTAGATTCCAGCAAGGATGCCAACAGATGCAAGCTACCTCTTGATGTCACTACCTCCCTCCCAGGTTTTAGTAATCCTTCATGTTTTGTAGATGTGTTTCTACCTAGTACTTTCTCCTCCATTGTACTTTCTGAAAATCATAGGCTCTTTTGTTTCTGCACCCTTAGGCTATGCTAAGGCTGGCATCATAAACTCTAAAATAAATGTCAAGCTACTTTCCTGATGTCTTCTTTAAAAGCAAGAAGCCAGTAAGAAAATCTAGTTGATGCCTGGCCCAGAGTAATCATGAGTGGCAATTTACCAAAAGATCCATATGGTGCTGATCAATATATTGCTTCATATTTAAGTTCTTTCAACAGTCCAGCAAATGCATTTTTTCACTTTGGGTCTTTACAATGATATTGGGTTTGTGGGTCATAGTTCTTGTAGTAAACTAATTTTATCCTTCTTATACATTTTTTATTAATATATAATGTATTATTTGCTTCAGGGGTATAGGTCTGTATCCTTCTTATACTTTTAAGTAAAAAAAAAAATTTTTTTAAATAAACAAACAACAACAAAAACAAAAACCCCAGAGGTTCCTCAGTGAGTGGTACATCCTGAGCAGGATGTACTAAGTGCTAAGCAGTAAAGTACATAGTAAAGAAGCCAACTGCATAACTAGCTGCCCTTTCTATGAGCAGCACAGAAGCTAAGCCAACTGAAATTCTAATGAAGCTGTCTAAGTTCAAATAGCAGCTACACTACCTACTAACTACACTACCCAGGGAACTCAATTATCTCATCTTTTAAATTTGGAATACTGGTACTACCTCAAATGAGTGTTAAATCAAATAAGTTCATATATCAGAAGAATTTAGGAAAGTGCCTTGGGTATAGTAGTAAGTCATTGCTAAACGCTTGCTTATCACCATTAATTCTTATTAACTGGGTTGAAACAACCATATAGATTCAATACAATTTTTAAAAGTCTGAAAGTATTTACATTATAAAACACAAAATTCTGCCTATTTGCTAGGGGGGAAAAAAGTATATTTCCCCTCTACTTTTTTTTCAACCTTAATTCATTTCACAAATATAATACTGAGCACCCAATTGTTCATGCACTAGAAGAGGTAACTGGGATACGGTGCTGAACAAGAGAAAAGTTCTTTCTAGAGGAAAAGAGATTATAAACACATTTTAAAAAATGATAAAAATAATGTCAAAAGGTAATGGAACTATGCAGAATATAAAGTGGGATGATTTAATAGGTGGGTATAGAGGCAGGGTCATGGTGGGAAAGTGACACTCTAGAAACAAGATGAAAGCTGAGATCTGAGTAAGAAGTGTTCTGCAAAGACTAGGTTGCGCACATTCCAGGAGCAGAAGGAAGGCCAATGTGGCTGGAGAGGTTCAAATCAAAGAATGGGAGATAATACCAGAGACACAGTCAAGAAGAAGATTATATAGACCCTGGTGGAATTTAGACTTCAATGTGATCTGATCTGTAATTCTAAACAGTCACCCTGGCAACCAGACCAGACAGAAAACGGACCATCGAGGTGAAAGAGAAGCAGTGGTAAGAGGTAACTGCAGTCAGATGAGAGGCAGTGGTGACAGCAGGGATGGGCAGATTCTGCCTGTATTTGAGAGGTAAAACTGGCATACTTGGAATGGACATGAGCGTGGGGAGGAGAGAGAGGGGGCGCCAGAAGGACTCCTGGGTTTCTGGCTTGAGATACCATATTGCTGCTGATTTATTGAAATCAGAAAACTTAGGTATAAATTTGGAGGAAAAAAAACAAGTGTTATTTTTATGATACTTTTATTTTGGCCAAATGCACTCAGTAAGAAATATTTGTATTTTTCTAACCTTAAAAACTCCTTTTTC
>NW_022631012.1:14946080-14966311 GCF_010015895.1 Lontra canadensis | reverse complement strand
TGTTCTTTCTTTTATTAATGTGTTGTATCACATTGATTGATTTGCGGATGTTGAACCAACCTTGCAGCCCTGGAATAAATCCCACTTGGTCGTGGTGAATAACCCTTTTAATGTACTGTTGAATCCTATTGGCTAGTAATTTGGTGAGAATTTTTGCATCTGTGTTCATCAAGGATATTGGTCTGTAGTTCTCTTTTTTGATGGGATCCTTGTCTGGTTTGGGGATCAAGGTGGTGCTGGCCTCATAAAATGAGTTTGGAAGTTTTCCTTCCATTTCTATTTTTTGGAACAGTTTCAGGAGAATAGGAATTAATTCTTCTTTAAATGTTTGGTAGAATTCCCCTGGGAAGCCATCTGGCCCTGGGCTTTTGTTTGTTTGGAGATTTTTGATGACTGTTTCAATCTCCTTACTGGTTTTGGGTCTGTTCAGGTTTTCTATTTCATGAAAGAAAAGTTTTAATTTAAATGTTGAATACTTATAGTAAAAGGAAAAGAGAAAGGGAGGGAAGTGGGCGGTTGATGAGAAATTTTACTCTTTTGTCTCTTGAAGAAGCTAGAAAAAAATCACTGCCTGGGAAAAAAGTTTAAAAGTGGAGTGGAAAAGTCATAATATTCACTCAAATACTATAAAGTTCTTATAAGCCAGGCATACAATGATGGCATATTTTGTGAAAATGAAAGAAGAAGAGAAAATATTAATATCAAGAGTCTTGCATGCTATTTCATTCTGAAGTCCTTGAGATTTAGCAGGTATCCCTTCAAGCTATACTAACTAGCTGAGTGTGTGGGTGTGTACCAGAGACTCCCGTCCACTAGGGGCTAGACTTTCACCAATAAACTGTTTTTAACTACAGCACTTTAAAATAAAGTCCTATTTAGCAAGCATACAGATAAAAAGATTTTTTTTTGTTAATCCTGAAATGTATTTCTGATCGTAAGAGATTATGTTTTAAATAAGTATCTTAGAATCAGTTTAATAGTTCCAAACAAACTGACTCAAAGATGCATATTCTCAAATAAAATGCTACTTCAGGAAGTTTACACTGATTGTAAGTTTTGTCACTGAAACATTTGCAGTTTTCCTTCTTTTTCACCTCCTGGGTTTATGAGGGCGAAAGACTTTATCATGAATCAATCAGGTGTAATTAACATCAAGCAATCAAGTCTTCCTGGTATATCCCTGTTAAATAATAGTATTAGAAGCAAAACAAGATAATAGGGTTTTTAAAAAATGCTTGGAATCCCCCCATTTATCAAACATTTGTTTAGTTATTTCTGGATGATGGGTTTTGGAAACAACTTATATTTTGTTTCTTTATTTGTCTACTTATCCAGGCTTCTATAACAAGAAGTTAAACTTTTATAATCACAAAGAAAGAATAATTTGTAAATTGAAGATTCATTTATTGAACTCCCAAGGGTACTGTTCTAGCCATACAAAGAGGAGGAAAACAAGAATTCTATCTCATGCTAGTCAGACTCATTAGAGAGATTGGTAAGCAAACAAGGCCCTCCCAAGACAGTGACCTTGCCTCTGCTATTAAAAAAAAAAAAAAAGTGTATAAAAGTATACGGTACAGTACAATGCAATGTATGTACCAGTTAAGTAAGATCCATGAGTTTGAACTGAGAGGGAGTTTGGTCTAAATATTGGCTCTGTTGTGTGATTCTAATTACATTTTTTAGCTACCCTGTTTCAACCTGTTTCTCTTTACTAGTGCCTGGCACATACTAAGTGTTCAAAAAACACTGTTTTTAAAATAGAGCACTAAGAAAGGACAGAGTAGGTCTTTGAGAATGAACACACCTACTGACCAACACGACAGACAAAAGAGGGTAGTTCCTCAGTACACCAGGAGTATATCTACTTTGGATGTCTACTGCCCTAGAATTTTAGGGTTACATGAACATAGATGATTAGATAGATAGATAGATCTGTAAGAAATATTACTGCTTAATAGCCTAGAGTCTGTTTTGAAGGTCTAAAACCAGTAAGGTCACAGAATTCTCTCAGGAGGAATGAGTTGGCCAAGTTATGCCCAAGGAAGTTCTCACAAGAAGGCATTATGAAATGTCCTGCTCCTCAGAACTTAACTGTAAAATGTTCCCACCAGAGTCCAATAGGAGGTTTATGGGAGTAAAGGATAGAATTAGGTCTTGTAATATTTTTAAAGGGTCATTCAAAAAGGCAAAGCCTAAATTTTTTACAGATGGCAGAATAAGGACTGATGCAGTTGGCCAAAACTGACCTTTTATATTTTCCAAAAGCAAATGTTTACTGAAAGAAGACTTTACTATACTACCAATGGGGGGTGCGGGGGGGAACATCCTGGATGCTTACATTGGACAACTCAGTACACATTCACTGCCAAACATTTATAAAAATCAATAATAATATTTTCCATGGTACCTGTTTTCAACCTTCCCACAAAATTTTGCCCTGTATTTGCTTTTTCTCAAATACAAACATGTTTCTGAGGAAAAACAACATTTCACATGAGAATAGGCTTGTGAAAGCACATGGGTTTTAGGAACCTTACTGCTAGCTCCACAGTCTCTACTTAAACAATGACACACAGGCCAAGGTCAAGATAGTTGATTTTGCCAGGTCTTCTAGATAATTAATATAGAACTGATTTTAAATTCTTTCAGAATGAACCTCCTTTTAAACTTCATTTAAAGCACCCTTCCTTTCTCAAAGAGGGAAAGAGACTTCAGAAATTTCTATGCTCTTTTGGATGTTAACTCCTAAAAAAACAAGATTTTTATGAATTCAGGGGAAAAAGTTAGAAATATTTAAAATCGTGAAACACGGATGGGAAAAATTAAAGGTGGTTTGTCAAATATATATTGGGTTTCATGAGTTCAGAAAGTTTGGGGGGCAGGGTGCTCCCATCAGCAGCACATATACTAAAACCGGGACAAATAAAGGAGATTAGCCTGGTCCCTGAACAAGGATGACATGCAAACTGGAGCAGCATTCCATATTTTAAGAATTTTTAAAAACACGTGTAATAAAAATGGATTTAAGAATGTCACAGACACCCTACTTGAGAAGATTCTTGTTGGTTTTGTTTTCTTTTTCCTGGAAATGAATGGAATACCCGTTCTGTAATGCAATTAGGGAAGTGTCTAGAAACACACGTAATAAAAATGGTTATGTAATGCTATATGGGAAAAAAAGAGTTTAGAGGGATAGTGTGAACTGTGAACTCAAATTATGCATAGGCTTAATCATCCCCACATTAGCCATAGTTTGGAACTTTTTTCTTACTTATTAAGTGGGTTTTAAGTACTTTTTAATATGTAGATTTTTTAATCATTTTTTTTATTTATTTTCAGCATAACAGTATTCATTGTTTTTGTACCACACCCAGTGCTCCATGCAATCCGTGCCCTCTCTAATACCCACCACCTGGTTGTCCCAACCTCCCACCCCTCCCACCTCTTCAAACTCTTCAGATTGTTTTTCAGAGTCCATAGTCTCTCATTGTTCACCTCCTCTTCCAATTTCCCCCAACTCCCTTCTCCTAACTCCCCATGTCCTCCATGCTATTTGTTATGCTCCACAAATAAGTGAAACCATATGATAATTGACTCTCTCTGCTTGACTTATTTCACTCAGCATAATCTCTTCCAGTCCCGTCCATGTTGATACAAAAGTTGGGTAATCATCCTCTCTGATGGAGGCATCATACTCCATCGTGTATATGGACCACATCTTCCTATCCATTCGTCCGTTGAAGGGCATCTTGGTTCTTTCCACAGTTTGGCGACCGTGGCCATTGCTGTTATAAACATTGGGGTACAGCTGGCCCTTCTTTTCACTACATCTGTGTCTTTGGTGTAAATACCCAGTAGTGCAATTGCAGGGTCATAGGGAAGCTCTATCTTTAATTTCTTGAGGAATCTCCACACTGTTCTCCAAAGAGGCTGCACCAACTTGCATTCCAACAGTGTAAGAGGGTTCCCCTTTCTCCACATCCCCTCCAACACATGTTGTTTCCTGTCTTGCTAATTTTGGCCATTCTAACTGGTGTAAGGTGATATCTCAATGTGGTTTTAATTTGAATCTAATATATAGATTTTTAAGAATATCTTGTTCCATATCTGGTCCCCAGAAAAATCGGAAACACTCCACTTTTCTTTTTCAGAATAAAATAAACTCAGTTGATAGTCAGACAATACTTAAAAATACCTTGTATATATAGAATGACTTTGATACCTAATCTAAGTTCCCCAAATGGCCACTTTCTGTTAGGAAATACAGAAGTCTATACCATTTTTTAATTAATTATTTTTATTAACATATAATGTATTATTTGCCCCAGGGGAAGTCTATATCATTTTAAAACAATAAAAATAAATGGGTAGCTTGAAGTGTAAAAGAGACGCCCACTTTTGAGAAAGGTTTAGCAGATTCTTATAAAGTTAAATATACCTCTGTCCTTCGACCTAGCAATTCCATCCCTCGATATTCACCAAAAAATTAAAAAGAACATATATCCACAAAAATATTTGCACAAGAATGCTCATAGAAGCTTTATTCCTTAGTGGAAAAAAACTGGAAATTCAAATTCTATCAGGAGGAAAATGGACAAATTTTAGCATATTCATACAGCAGAACTCTATGCACCAATAAAAAAATATTGGTAGGCACAACAACATGAATAAGTCTAACAGACAATATGCAAGCAAAAGAAACTGAATACAAGAGTAAACAATTCATTTATATGAAAGTTAATATTAGGCAAAAACAAAATCAACAGTTTAAAAATCAAAAAAGTGGTTGCCTCTGAATGAGGGAGAGGAATAACCAGGAAAAGGACATGAAGGCACTTGCTGGTATAATGGCAATGTAGGTTCCGTGGCTGGCTATACGCATTTGTCAAAGGTCACCAGATTGTACATGTAAAAATGTATACACGTCACTCTACAGTAATTCTATCTCAAAAAGAATATATATACTTTTGAAGATTTTTAATGTATCTGGTATAAATAAAAGGTGGGGCCTCATTTATGTGTCTTCCTATATCGTGGTTTATGAACTTAAGTGGATCTAACAACTCAATGAACATATTTAATTCTCCAACTGTGCATCATTTCTCTAACTGGTCTATTTTCCAGAAGGCAAGAGCTTGTCTTTTTTTTTTTTATTTAAATTGTTTGTAATACAGCACATAAATTGCCATTAAACATGGCAATGCAATGAGAACCTCTAGAAGGAACAGGTGGGATAACTTCCCTTTTTTTCTTATGACTTTGAGAATAAATCTCCCCCAAATGACACCTTTCTCCTTCAAACACTTCAGTTGTATATTTTATAACTTTTACATATGTCATTTTTACATGACAGTCACAGCTCCCACCTGGAGTTTTGCAACACTGTCCGCATGTTACCTTTTTTTTTTTTTTAGAATATGCATGTTTTATTCTGAATAATTTTGCATAATAAAAATGAAAGTACAAAATAATTAACACAAAATATTTTAACAAGCTGAAATAAGTCATGAAAGAAAAAAAGCAAAAATGTAATCTATGCAGAGTCTCCAAAAGTCTTAACAGCCTTCCAGTTTCACTAATGGGAAAGACTTAAAGGTCAAACTCTTAGAGTTCAAACCAAGAGTCTAAAATTATCTAGTATACACTACCTGGGCAATTAATATTGATGTTGAGTAGCCAGATTCAACAAGTAAAAAAAAAAAAAAAAAAAAAATACAAATGGCTTAATAGTTACAGGAATTACAACAAGCTAAGAAAAACTTCAAGAATCCTGAGGTCCCTGTTAGACATTTCAAAAAAGACTAAACTCTTCACTGCCTCGTATATTCATTCATTCATTCATTCATTCAATATGTACTAGAATGTTTAAGAACATGGGATATGTAAAAACAAAAAGATAAAAAAAAACTCAACTTCTAAATGAGATGGAATGTTTGATAATGTCAGAGGGTGGGGGAAGTAAGGCAGGGAAAAGGGGTAAGAAAGTAAGGTAAGGGGGCTGAAATTTTTAGGAAAGTAGCCAGGAAAAGCCTTACTAAAAAGGCAGTCAAGAGTAAGGACATAAAAGAGAAAAGAGAACTGGATGTGCCAATATGTGGGAAAGCATCCTACGCGGCAGGAACAGCAGCGCAGAGCCCTGAAACGGGACAGCACCTAGCAAGTTTAAGAAGTTAAAAGGCAACTTTCAAGGCTGGAACAAAAAGAACTAGAAAAAGGGGAGAAAGTAAGATCAAAGAAGCACTGTAAGCTAGATCACGCCTTTTAGACTATCGTAAAGACTGGCTTTTACCACATGTGATGGGGCCACTGTAGGTCAAAAATCAGAGGGGTGACATGATCCCACTCCC
Source organism: Lontra canadensis (assembly GCF_010015895.1). Taxonomy (NCBI): domain Eukaryota; kingdom Metazoa; phylum Chordata; class Mammalia; order Carnivora; family Mustelidae; genus Lontra; species Lontra canadensis. The sequence goes on along the minus strand of NW_022631012.1, from coordinate 14,959,961 downwards.
ATTGTAACAAGATTATTCTGGCTGATCTTTCAGGAACCAAATGGGGAGGTCAAGGATGAAAACAGGAAAGCCATGTAGGAAGCTACTACAATCATCCAGATGAGAATGAGAGTCAATAGTAACTTGGAACGGGATTGAAGCAGAGCCGAGTAAACAGAAAAGACTGAGTTTTATATCTATTTTGAAGGTAGAGCTAAGAAGATTTACTGGCAGGTCAAATATGGGGTGTGGAACAAGGAGTCAAAGCTGCCGGTAAGGCTTTTGGAATAAGCAACTGAAAGAATGCTGATCTCCCAATTTGTGAAAAGTCCTTGTCATATTAATGGAATTGTACCCAACTGCAAAGAGGCAGTAGGGAAAAACCTGTTGGTAAAAACATAATAAAACTTCTATCCCTATATGGTAGGTAACCTCTGAAATTCTTTCACAGAAGCAGTATTGCTCTAGCTTGAATCTTCAAATCTAATTAAATGCAAACTCCACATTTTCTTACTAATCTTTGCAGATAGGTGATTTTGATAGTACAGAAGAATATCACTGTATATAGGAGGATAAGTTATTAAAAAAATAGTATTTAATTGAAAGGTGAGGATTTTAAAAGGCCCACTTCAGAGGTAGGTCTAAGCATAGGTAATGATCTGAAATATAGAGTAATCACCACACAAATTTTGCTAAATATAACATTAATTTGTAGTGTTCATTATTCAGTGAAGTTGATACAGGGGTCAAGTGTAAGCTCTGAGTCAGAAAGAACAAGGTTGAAATTCAAAGTCCACTGTCTTGGGTTATAAAGCTTGGTCACATTATTTTACTTCTCTAAATCTATTTCTTCACATCAAAACTAGATATACAATATTCCTATCTGGCACATTTTAGGTACCTAATAACAATAACTGATTATTATTATCCACTGAATCAAATTTTCTAATTTGATTTTGTAAATTTTGAATTATTTAAACCTGAGATTTCTTTCAAGGATTTTATTTATTTATTTATTTATTTATTTGTTTATTTGAGAGAGAGGGAGACAGAGAGAGAGACAACATGGCGGGTGGGGGGGCAGTAAAGGGAGAGGCAGAAGCAGACTCCCTGCTGAGCAAGGAGCTAGATCCCAGGTCCCGGTGATCATGACCTGAGTCGAAACCAGATGCTTAACTGACTGAGCCGCCCAGGAGCCCCTGAGACATAAATTTTTAAAGGACGAATAATACATACTTATTGTTGGAAAAAAGTTATTTCGATTATTTATTTACATGAATGATATTCAGAAGATTTGAATTTCGTTTCAAGAACATTTTCTCCTTAACATCCAACTTTTGCTTACTCCCCGTGATGAAAATCAACCTGTGGCAACAGGTTCACTAAATATCACCTTAGTCATGTTTTCTCTTGCCTCCTCTGTTGTAAAGGTTTCTGCTGCAACGAAAAGTAAAATGGGACACATTTCTAACCAATAAAATGTGGGAAGCCTCCTAAATAACACTTCCAGATGGGTTTGGGTTTTTTTTCCCCTAATAAAAAGAGACGGTCTCAGCTGATACATTTCTCCCTCTTGTCCTCTATACCACTCTTTCCCCTTTATCCCTTCCTGAAATGTGGATACACTACCTTAAAGTCTAACAGTCATCTTCGTTTTATTAGGCAGTAACTAGGAGAACAAAATGCAACACCTGAGCACTGCAGAACACAGAGATGGATAATATGTATCCCCGGAAAGATCATTGAAACCCTGTACCAATGGTGAACTGTCAACCTCCAGACATCAGCTCAATTTGTGAGAAAAATTAAAACATTTAAGCCATTGTAGTCATAAACTGCTTCTGCTCACAACCAAATATAGACCTGATACACCACTTTTCTCTCTACTAGGTAAGATATATGTATCCACTTTGTACCTTACATTTTCTCTTGTCATTTTTTTTTACTAATGTGGTATACTTTTTTTACTATCCCATTTTCCTCCTCTAAGTCAGGTAAGCTATTCAGAAAAAAAAAAAAAAATTGGTAATGTACCCGTGTGTTTCTCACAGATTTTTAATAATCTTTATGAAATACATACATCCAATTACTACACTTCTATAAGGAACAGGATTTTTTAATCAAATTAACATCATAATATAGGCACTTATAAAATTGTCATGCTTTTTAAAAAGCTAATATCATCTCTCAGAGAATTGATAGTCCCTAATGATTGAAAACAGTTTTTCTCCATTTAAAAAGGGGGGTTTTTAAATCTGTTTATCATAGAAGGAAATAAATGAAAAATACATTTTCAACCCAGACTTGTTATTTATTTTCTAAAGGTATAAATATGATGTTAATGGTAGCACTGCAAATCAAGCTTATGTTCCAAACAGCCACACTTATTGTTGGTCCTCTCTTTTCATCCCTGTTTCCTTCCTCCCTTCCAATCTTTTCTTTTCACCTGAAATACAACAACTGCAAAACAGAGTAAGAGAGAAGATGAGAAATGACCTTAATTTGCCAATTATCACATAAAGTCAGCAAACTCTAATGTCTCATTTGCAGTAATTTCTTTAAAGATAAAGACTACATAGGAAACACCTTTTATAAGGATAATATTAATGATGCAAGAGTATTATAGGCTAAGAGTCACTCTTATCAAAAGAGAATAGTTCAGAGAAAAATCTTTAGATACTAAATGATTTACATACCCCTACTTTATAGATGGCCAACAATGGTGGAAATAGTTTATACAGCAAGGAACTTCTAGAAAAGAACATTTCTGACAGAAACATCCAGAGATAGCTATAATGCTCATGATATTTATTTGTTCTCTTGACTTGGTATCATTCTCTCAGGTCAAACATTCAACTAGTAATATCATTGAAGTTCATTATAAGAACTTAAAAGACATACATCATGTACTGAGATATGATTACATACCATAGCAAATATGTTACTTTCTGACAAAGAAAACAGTACTTATTTGGCAGGTTTTCTATATAGTCGAAATGAATGGGAGTGTGTGTGTGTGTGTGTGTGTGTGTGTGTGTGTGTTGAGAGAGAGAGATAAAATAAAAACCTAATGTAAATAAAATGCCTAAAGAACTCATCTAAAAAACCGAGGAAGAGGGAACACTTCCAAACTCATTTTATGAGACTAGTATTACCCTGATACCAAAGCTACCCTGATACCAAAACTACAGGCAAATATTCCTGATAAGCATATCAAAAATCCACAACAAAATACTAGCACCAAGTATATTATAAAAGGATCAGACACAATGACTAAGTGGGATATATCCTAGGGATGCAAGGATGGTTCAACATACAAAAGTCAATTAATATGATACACCACATTAACAAAGGACAAACAGCACATGATCACCCCAATAAATGCAGAGAAAGCATTTGACAAAATTCAACACCTTTTCATTAAAACAAAAAAAAAAAAAAAAAAAAAACAACCTCAACAAACTAGGTATGGAAGGAATGTACCTCTATATAATAAAAACCATTAGGACAAACCCATGGCTAACATCAGTCTCAATGGTGGGAAAATTGGAAGCTTATCCTCAAAGATCAGGAACAAGGCAAAGATACCCACTCTCACCACTTCTAACAGTACTGGATGTCCAAACCGATTAGTCAAGAACAGAAATAAGAGGCATACTAATGATAAAGGGAAAAGTAAAATGTTCCATTTTCAGATGATATGATCTCATATATAGAAAACTCAAAAGGCTCCATTAAAAAACTGTTAGAACTAATCAACAAATTCAGTAAAACTGTAGGATTAAAAAAAATCAACACACAGTAACTAGTTGCATTTCTACACACCAAGACAAACTCTCTGAAAAGGAAATTAGAAAACCAATCCCATTTATAAGAACACCAAAAGGAAAAAAAACCTAGACATAAACCTAACCAACTAGATAAAAGATTTATACACAAAAACTGTGAAACACTGATGGAAAAAATTAAAGCAGAGATGGATAAATGGAAACACATCTCATGTGCATGGATTAGAAAACTTAATATTGTTAAAATGATCTTATATCCAAGTGATAAACAAATCCAATTGACTGCCTATCAAAATCCTAATGGCGTTTTTTACAGAAATATAAAAACACTTTTAAAATTCATATGGAATCACAAAAGACCACAAATACTAAATCAATCCTCACAAAGAAGTACAAAGCTGAAGTATCACATTTCCTGATTTCAAAATATATTACAAAACTAGAGTAACTGAAACAGTATAGTATTAAAGAAAGACATACAGACCAACAAAACAGAATTGAGAAACCAGAAATAAATCCACACACATATGGTCATCTGGTCTTCAACAAGAGTGCCAAGTAACACAACGGGAAAGGATATCCTTTCCCAGTGGTGGGAAAACTGAATACATACCATATGCAAAAGAATGAAATTGGACCCTAATTTCTTGCACTATACACGAAACCCAACTCAGAATGGAGTAAAGACTTCAACATGGGACCTAAAACTATAAAACCCCTAGAAGAAAACATGCAGGTAGTTTCATGACATTAACCTTGGCAATGATTTCTTGAATATACCAAAAGCACAGGCAACAAAACCAAAATAAACAAGTCCAACTACACCAAACTAAACAATTTCTACACAAGGAAAATAGTCAACAGAGTGAAAAGACTATAGAATGCAAGAAAATATTTACAAATCATATATCTGATAGAGTCTCTAGAATATACAAGGATCTCATACAACTCAACAATAAACAACAACTAGTAATAATCTCCTTTAAACATCAAAAACAGTAAGATATTCAGGAATAAATTAAATCAAGGAGGTGAAAGCTCTGTACACTGAAATCTGTAATAGTTTGATTAAAGAAACAGAAGAAAATGCAAAAAAAAAAAATAATCTCCTTTAAAAATAAACTAAAAATTGGGGTGCCTAGATGGCTCAGTCAGTTAAGCATCTATGATCCCAGGGTCCTGGGGTAGGGTCTGCTTCACTGTCTCCTTCTGCCCTTCCCCTTGCTCATGCTCTCTCTCTCAAATGAATAAATAAAATCTTTTTTAAAAATTAAATTAAATTAATATTTTATAAAAATTCAGTGACTGTTCTACATTTCCAAAGAACATTTGTCAAATCACCACATATGTTAAAATTTGATAGTGAAAATTAAAAAAAAAAAAATTATGTGGAAAGGACATTTAAAAGGAGATGTACTTTTGTAACAGTTGTTTAAGTATACACTATATTATTATTGACTATAAGTAGTCAATAATGTTGTAAACAGATTTCTAGGCCTTATCCATCTTGTTTGACTGAAACTGTATCCTTATTGATTAGGACTCCCCATTTCCTCTTCCTCCTAGCTCCTAGCAACTACCATTTCATTCTTTGATTCTATGAATTTGACATTTTTAGATACTTATATAAGTGGAATCATGCCGTATTTGTCTTTCTGAATTCTCTTATTTCACTTAGCATATTGTCCTCAAGGTTCATCCATGTATGGCATATTATAGAATTTCTTTTTTTTTTTTTAATTTAAAGTTGAATAGCATTGCATTGTATGTATATGCACAGTTTCTTTACTATTCATCTGTCTGTGAGTATGTAAATTATTTCAACATCTCAGCTATTGTGCATAGTGCTGCAATGAACAGAACAGAGAGTTGCCAATATCTCTTCAAGATCCTGGCTATAGTTCTTTTGGATAAATATCCAGAAGTGGGAATGCTGGATCTTGTAGCAGCTCTATTTTTAAATTTTTGAGGAAACTCGGTACAATTTTCCATAGTGGTGGCACCATTTTGCGTTTCCACCAGTGGTGTGAAATGGTCCCAATCTTTCCACATCTTAGCCAGCACCTGCTGTCTTTTCTGCTTTTTTGAAAAGGGTCATCCTGACAGGTATGATGCCTCATTGTGGTTCTGCTATGCATTTCCCAGATGGTTAGTGATGTTAAAACTTTTTCATATACCTGTTGGCCATTTGTGTGTCTCCTTTAGAGAAATGTATATTCAAGTTTTTAGTCTATTTTTTTCAAGATTTTATTTATTTATTTATTTATTTATTTGAGAGGGAGAGCAGAGAGAGAGAGGAAGAGAGAGAGAGAGCACACAAGCAGTGGGGAGGGACAGAGGGAGAGGGAGAAGCAGACTCCACACTGAGCAGGGAGCTCAATCCCAGGACCCTGAGATCACAACCTGAGCCAAAGGAAGGTACTTAACCAACTGAGCCACCCAAGTGTCCCTAAAATATTAATTTAATACTTAGAGGCTAAGGTAAGAAATATATTACTGCTAATAAGACAGGAGTAATTCTTCCACTATAAATTTATATTAGAATTTAACGCAAAATGGAAAGAACACAATCCTAGTAGGTGAAACTTTCATAAAGCATAGGAAGGCAATCTATGGAGCCCTACAGACAATATCATCTAATGTCAGACAGAAAGTAAAAAAAGTCATGGCAAGTTTACAAAAACCAAATGCACTGACTATTCAATTTATCAGTTAGAAAGTACATTCTGATGTTAGTAACAGAGATCTAGGCTTAACTCTTTCTCAAATAAAAGAAGTCCAGAGTTGATTGGCCAAAGCTGGTATGGCAGCTACACAGTCATCATGAATCTAGGATCCTTCAGTCTTTCTGCTCTACCATCTTCAAGTTTGCTTCAGGATCCAAGAGAACTGCTGGAGCTCTAGTCATCACATCCACATTCCAGAAAATAGAAGAGAGGCACAAGACTAGGATCAGAAGACTATTTCCAGATATCCAAACTAACAACCTCCACTAATATGTTATTGTTCATCCCTATCAACAAGGAAGGCAGAGTGATGTAGTTTTCCAAATGTCCAAGATTAGTAAGGAAGAGAGAATGAATACTGGACAGTCCTTTTTATAAAACCAGTGTTGGAAGCCAAGACTAATTATACCCTTTTTCTAACAGAATATACAAATACAGCTGTAGTTGTTTCTGCTCTTCCATGATAATAGCAAACTGAGTCTTACTTGCATTAATTACTTACTTGTATTAACTTATGTACTCTTTATAAAAACCTATAAAATAGCGATATTTTATCCCAATTTATAGTCAAGAAACTAAAGCACAGAGTTTATAAAACTTGCCCAAATTAATAGAGCTGTATGTATAAGAGCCAGGATTTGAAATTAAGTAGGCTGCTTAATTCTAGTAAACAAAAAGCTAGAAGAGAAACAGTATTTTTAAATAAAAGGAAAAGAACAAAAAGTGATTCAGAAAGGTAAAACTGTCCTAAAAATTACAGTATTTCATTATTACTGGCCATTTTTTTCTAAATGGCAAGAATTTGTTATTTCCTTTTTTTGGAAATTTTCTAAATCTCCGAAGTCCCCAAAATGGAGGAGTACTGCTTTTGTAAGAAAGGAAAATATTCCATAAAATAACAATATCACCAGAACAAAAGGAAGAAAACATATTTAATTACTAAGCTTGGTAAGTACATAAAACATGAGATTGAGGGGACACAGCATTTTAATCTTCATAACAGCTGACAACACCCAACCACTGATGCCTATAGAGCTATGACAGTTAATACACTTAAATGTAAAAACACTGTTGACCAACAAGCTTTTGGTAAATAGTCAGCAACCTAAATGCTGGATGTCTAAACAATGCACATTATATTAACCTCAACCAGGCATACTTTCTAATAACAATGTTTATTGGAAATACCACATTGTGGTTCAACCACCCTTAAAGGATACTTCAATTATACCAAGAGAGAATGACTGAAAAAAAGCCAAAAGGTGTGTGGGGAGGAGGGGAGACTTCTATAGTCAAAAAGACCAAATTTTGCTCAACTGCTAACACTGTACCACTTTCAATGTGATAATGTGGTAAAGACAAAATCTTTATTCTAATGGAAAAGAAAAGAAAAAAAAGCTTCTGGTAACTACTAAAAGGGCAGCTGACTAAGCATTGTACAAGAATACACTTTGTTTTACAGATCTTTTATGCAGAGCCATTACAATATAATCTGTGACAACTGAACATTATTGCACCTAAATTCGGGGTTTGGGTCTTTAACGTCAACAGCAAAACAAGAGCAATAAAACAATAAAAAAAAAAAAAAAAACCCTTTCCAAGAATTGATTCTATTGCGAGACCTATTCAATTATAGGACTGAGAATGTTTTTTAAAAAAACAAACTATTCTACCTCACTCCCAAATTATGGACCTTGTGAGAAGAGAATTACCAACAACTGGGGAAATGAATAGAAAACATTTCAACACTAGTGGAGCATTCAAAACATGAGTTACAGGGTTCTGTTAGGTCAGATAAATGAAATTAGACGGAGAATAGGACTTGGATCAGAGGGTGGGAAGTCAACCAGGACAGGAAAAAGCTAATCTCTGCCAAAGACATCCAGATAGTGAGGAGACGCAAAAAATTAAAAACGGGTCAATCTCAGAAAGTTAAGAGTTTGGGCTCATCTGTTGAAGAAATGAAGCAAACGTTTAGGTGCTTATCTGAATATATAGCACTTGTGTTTGCAAAACCGAGCATGATCATTTGCCAAAAATACTAGCTTTCTTAAAAGATGGCTAGTTTGTCTGCCTCCCATCCAGGCAGAACTATTCAAATTTGAAGTTGCCTGGTGGCTTCTGTGGGCTGCCCCCCTCAGAAACTAGAAATCAAAGAAACTCATTTCAACTGTAAGAGATACTTGCACAATACTTTGTTTTCTTAAATTGGAAGGTTTTTTTAATTTACTGTATTTCACCCATGCTTCTGAAGAAAGAGGAAACAATATTTATTTTGTCAGTTATTTTTAATGAATGTCAAAGAACTATAATTTTGGAAAAGTACTCAGTTGGCACCTAAAATTAATTCCATAAAACATTCTAAATTGATTATGATACGTGGCTTCTATACTCTTTCCACTTTCTTTTTTAAAAGGGGATATAATGGAAACAAAGAAATAAAATTTACCTCATTTTCTTCAGAACAAATTCTTTGATATACATAACAAAGCTTCACATGTCCTAGAGACTTCTGTGCAGTAATCCTTCTATTTCTTAAGTACACCAGCAGCTAAATAAAATATAAGATAGGAGCCAGAAGGAAGTGTTTGTCAGTTGCAAAACTGAGATAAGTCCATGAATTTAGGCATCCCTTGTAAAATCATCCTGTTTTCTAATTTTCATGTACTGTTCCATTTTCCTCATTTTTTTTGAGGAAGTGATCTTATCCGGTATGTATATATGCCTTAAAAACATCATGGGTGACTTTGGAAGTTCATCATCTTGCCCCTTATAGTGGCGATGTACAGTAAACGTTATCAGAAGCTGGTAGTTGTCCCCCAATATCTTTTTCCACTTATTCCACAATAATTGAAGTCTTAGCTATACAAATGGCCTTCCAGAAGAAAAACTGTTTTCAAGTCTCCTTTGTAGTAAAGTGAAGGTTACTAAGTTTTGGCTCATGGCAGATAAGCCGACATTTGCTTTGGCAGCCTGTGAACTCTCCCTAAGGTCCAGCTACTAAGCACAATTTTTCCCCCTCCAATTCTTCCACTAATCCTGGGCTGTCGAACATAGATCTTGGAGTCTGAGAAAAATGAACTGGAAGAAGGCTGGATCCCTGAGAATGTGTGAAGCATATCTACCTAGTAAAATTTCCAGACTTTGCTATGAATATCAGAACATCCCCCTCCATGCTGTTTCTTCAACTTGCTAAGCATTCTTCTATCTCAGAACGAGTATACCTGCACTTCCCTATGCCTACATCTCCTTCCCTTACTATATCCTAGTGACTTGGTTCTTTCTTCACACATCCTTACTCAAACATTCCCTCTTAGGACAGTTCCCCAACCACTCCCATTTAAATCACAAACCAATGTCTGTTTTTCCTCTCCTCTTTCCCTGCTTTATTTCCTTTTAGAACTTACTAATATGCCATATGTTTTCCTATTTATCTTCTTTACTGTCTCCCGTACTAAAATACATGACTCAGGGAGGACCAAAAATGTTATGTTTTGTCTATTCATATGCCCAACACCTAAATCAATGACTCACATATTCCATTAAATGTCTGCTGAAATGAATGAAACCAAAAGAGTGCAGAGATATCAAAATGAAATTGATCATGTTATGAATCACATGGACTTTTCTGATTCACATTACTTGAAAGGTTTTTGAGCACTTAATCTGTGCCAAGCATTAACATGTTAGATTCCCGTGGAACATCTCATATAACCCCAAGAGCCTGCCTCAGTAAATATTAGTATCCCATTTTTTTAGATGAAGAACCCGAGATATAAAAGAACATTCTGAGCAAGTTACTGAAGCAAGTCAAGAAAAATATTTTCAGAGAGGACAGTGACCAGATTAGGTCCTCCTTGCTTCATGAAAAGAGATGAGGTAGGGAAAGGGACATCTTCACTAGTGTCTAAATACAAAATAAAGAGTAAGACCTAAGTAATAAAGCAATTGCCCCCACTATCTTTTTGGGGTCCTTCTTTTTTCTATACTCAGGCAAAATAGAAAACCTGACTAAAGAAAATTCTACAAGGAAAATATGCAGATGATCCTAAGAAAACAGAAGTCACTAATAAAATACATAAAGGTATGACCTTAGTTAATAAGGTCATGTCTAGACTAGCTCTTGAAAACTGTACTCATAATGGCAGTTGTGACTTCCATATCTGCACTGATTAGCAATCTGCTTTAAATAAGCATCTTCTGGAGAGGAGTCAAGATGGCGGAGAAGTAGCAGCTGAGACTACCTCAGGTATCGGGAGATCAGCTAGATAGCTTATCTAAAGATTGCAAACACCTACAAATCCAACAGGAGATTGAAAAGAAGAACAGCAATTCTAGAAACAGAAAATCAGCCACTTTCTGAAAGGTAGGACTGGCGGAGAAGTGAATCCAAAGCGACGGGAAGATAGACCGCGGGGGGAGGGGCCGGCCCCGGCAAGCGGCGGAGCAACGGAGCACAAAATCGGGACTTTTAAAAGTCTGTTCCGCGGAGGGACATCGCTCCAGAGGCTTAACCGGGGTGAAGCCCATGCGGGGCCAGTGTGGCCTCAGGTCCCGCAGGGTCACAGAAGGATCGGGGGTGTCTGAGTGTCGCAGAGCTTGCAGGTATTAGAACAGGGAAGCCGGCTACAGAGACGGAGCCGAGGAGTGAGCTCTAAGCTCGGGCTTACCTTGAACCGGTCACAGGCTCGGTGAGCTCGGAGCGCGGCCGGAGGCCAGGGTGACGGGAGTAATTGGACGCTGTTCTCTGAGGGCGCACTGAGGAGTGGGGCCCCGAGCTCTCGGCTCCTCCGGGCCAGAGACTGGGCGGCCGCCATCTTCATTCCCGCCCTCCGGACTCTACGGAAAGCGCTCAGGGAACAAAAGCTCCCGAAAGCGAACCCGAGCAGATTACTCAGCCCGGCCCCGAGTAAGGGCGGTGCGACTCCGCCTGGGGCAAAGACACTTGAGAATCACTACAACAGGCCCCTCCCCCAGAAGATCAACAAGAAACCCAGCCAGGACCAAGTTCACCTACCAAGGAGTGCAGTTTCAATACCAAGGAGAGCAGCGGAATTCCAGAGGAGGAGAAAGCAAAGCATGGAACTCATGGCTTTCTCCCCATGATTCTTTAGTCTTGCAGTTAATTTTTTTTTCTTTTTCAATTTTTTTTTCTTCTTCTGCTAAATTTTTTTAAACTTTTACCCTTTTCTTTTTTAACATTTTTAACTAGTTTATCTAATATATAAAAATATATATATATTCTTTTCATTTTTATAATTTTTCTTCGTTTTCTTTTTTTGTTTCTTTTCTTTTATTTTTTTTTCTTTCTGAACCTCTTTTTATCCCCTTTCTCCCCCCCTCATGATTTGGGATCTCTTCTGATTTGGTTAAAGTATATTTTCCTGGGGTCTTTGCCACCTTTTAGTATTTTACTTGCTTTTTCATATACTCTTATCTGGACAAAATGACAAGGCAGAAAAATTCACCACAAAAAAAAAGAACAAGAGGCAGTACCGAAGGCTAGGGACCTAATCAATACAGACATTGGTAATATGTCAGATCTAGAGTTCAGAATGACAATTCTCAAGATTCTAGCCCGGCTCAAAAAAGGTATGGAAGATATTAGAGAAACCCTCTCGGGAGATATAAAAGCCCTTTCTGGAGAAATAAAAGAACTAAAATCTAACCAAGTTGAAATCAAAAAAGCTATTAATGAGGTGCAATCAAAAACAGAGGCTCTGACTGCTAGGATAAATGAGGCAGAAGGAAGAATTAGCGATATAAAAGACCAAATGACAGAGAATAAAGAAGCTGAGCAAAAGAGGGACAACAGCTACTGGACCACGAGGGGAGAATTCGAGAGATAAGTGGCACCATAAGATGAAACAACATTAGAATAATTGGGATTCCAGAAGAAGAAGAGAGAGGGGAGCAGAAGGTATATTGGAGAGAATTTCCCCAATATGGCAAAGGGAACAAGCATCAAAATCCAGGAGGTGCAGAGAACCCCCCTCAAAATCAATAAGAATAGGTCCACACCCCGTCACCTAATAGTAAAATTTACAAGTCTTAGTGACAAAGAGAAAATCCTGAAAGCAGCCCGGGAGAAGAAGTCTGTAACATACAATGGTAAAAATATTAGATTGGCAGCAGACTTATCCACAGAGACCTGGCAGGCCAGAAAGAGCTGGCATGATATATTCAGAGCACTAAACGAGAAAAACATGCAGCCAAGAATACTATATCCAGCTAGGCTATCATTGAAAATAGAAGGAGAGATTAAAAGCTTTCAGGACAAACAAAAACTGAAAGAATTTGCAAACACCAAACCAGCTCTACAGGAAATATTGAAAGGGGTCCTCTAAGCAAAGAGAGAGCCTAAAAGTAGTAGGTCAGAAAGGAACAGAGACAATATACAGTAACAGTCACCTTACAGGCAATACAATGGCACTAAATTCATATCTCTCAAGTTACCCTGAATGTTAATGGGCTAAATGCCCTAATCAAAAAACACAGGGTATCAGAATGGATAAAAAAACAAAACCCATCTATATGTTCCCTACAAGAAACTCATTTTAAACCCGAAGACACCTCCAGATTTAAAGTGAGGGGATGGAAAAGAATTTACCATGCTAATGGACATCAGAAGAAAGCAGGAGTGGCAATCCTTATATCAGATCAATTAGATTTTAAGCCAAAGACTATAATAAGAGATGTGGAAGGACACCATATCATACTCAAAGGATCTGTCCAACAAGAAGATCTAACAATTGTAAATATCTATGCCCCTAACGTGGGAGCAGCCAATTATATAAACCAATTAATAACAAAATCAAAGAAACACATCGACAATAATACAATAATAGTAGGGGACTTTAACACTCCCCTCACTGAAATGGATAGATCATCCAAGCAAAAGATCAACAAGGAAATAAAAACCTTAAATGACACGCTGGACCAGATGGACATCACAGATATATTCAGAACATTTCATCCCAAAGCAACAGAATACACATTCTTCTCTAGTGCACATGGAATATTCTCCAGAATAGACCACATCCTTGGTCCTAAATCAGGTCTTAACTGGTATCAAAAGATTGGGATCATTCCCTACATATTTTCAGACCACAATGCTCTGAAGCTAGAACTCAGTCATAAGAGGAAATTTGGAAAGAACCCAAATACATGGAGACTAAACAGCATCCTTCTAAAGAATGAATGGGTCAACCAGGAAATTAAAGAAGAATTGAAAAAATTCATGGAAACAAATGATAATGAAAACACAACGGTTTCAAAATTTGTGGGACACAACAAAGGCAGTCCTGAGAGGAAAATATATAGTGGTACAAGCCTTTCTCAAGAAACAAGAAAGGTCTCAGGTACACAACCTAACCCTACACCTAAAG